>NW_025228096.1:168570-283428 GCF_018294505.1 Triticum aestivum
AGGGAAAAGCACACTCTGGAATTTTTTTTTGCGCTCTCTTTTTTTTTGCGCTGCTTTTTTTTTGCGCTCTCTTTTTTTTTTGCGCTGCTTTTTTTTGCGAAAAATCACTATAATGGCGAGTGTCTCAAAACTCTTCTTAGCTCAAACTGACAGGATGGGCACGAAATTTTTTCGACTAATTTTTTTTTGACTGCCCGGACCCAAAAACTGGAAACGGGTCAAAAAAAAAACTTCCTATAATGGCACCTGTCTCAAAACACTCAGAAACACCTAAAAATAGGATAGCCAGAAATTTTTTCGAAAAATGCGTTTTCGAAAAATTTTGGGCCTAAACGGAGCGTGGCTACCCGACTCAATACAACTGTTACACCCACAGCCCCTGCTGCTATACATACTAGACCAATTACTAGAGCTCGTGCACGCCAACTAAATTACCAGGTACTTTCGTTTCTTGGTAATGATTCTAATGTTCATGAGAATATGATGCTGCCTAAATTGGATACATTTGTTTTGCTTACAAATGAAGGGCCTAGCTTGGAGAAGGATGAACATTGGAGCAAGAACAAGCATGGAGATGATGGCATGCACAAGGGGAACAAGAACGGAGTTACAAGTGATGATTTCAGGACTTTGAAGCCACCATAATGGGTGCATGAAGCCTTGGATGAAATATACAAAATGCCACTTCATAAATTTCGTCCCGAGGCTATTTTAGGTGCTGCGTCACCTTATTATTGGGCCAGGCCCATGTAATTTCGAAATACATAAGTATAGGCTATTTTTAGAGTCCGTATGTGTGGGGAAACAAGAGATAGGGTTGATTTCGGACCCCTCCACCAAGGGCCACGAAATTCCCCCCTCTTCCTCCATATATACAGCCCTTAGGGCATCGTTTAGACTTTGGGTTTTGTTTAGATTAAAAGTTCGCCATAGCTGCAACTTCGCGTACTTCGTTTGTGTTCAACGACCAGACAAAGTGATAGAGGCGGGGGTCCTGATCTTTCGATGAGATGATAACTATCGATTTGGTGGAGACGACTTTGACGATCTGACTACAAACATGCACGACGTTGCGCTTTAGCAATCGCTAAACCAATCTCCTGAGGTTACTGACGATGCCGGAAGCACGGTCAGCCTGACCACGAAGGTCTATTCCTGCAAGCAATCGAAGAACGAGCAAGAATATGATAAAGCAATCTGAATATTGCAAATATATATGAGGTATTGATAATGGTGGGGATCCGTAAGCGGTCTTGGTCTGGTCGTTGGACACAAACGAAGTACACGAAGTTGCAATGGCTAACTTTTAACTAAACAAATCCCAAGGAAAAAGCTACTAGATGGATCTACTTATATAGGAGCAAGGGGTGGCGGCCAAGGAGGTGGGAGGACGTCCCAAGGCAGCCTAAAACTAAATCTAGGTCGTACAAGGCCAATGGGCCCAAGTGAAGGTGATGTAACACCTTTGGACTTGTAGTTTGACTCGGATTCTGCTGCAGCATCAGATTGTTTCGTCCACAACTCAACGCTCCGGACGAATTTGAAGGTGATTCCAATTGGGTTGGAAAGTGCACGAAATCTAGTTTCCAACAAAAAAAGAATCACCCAATTCGGAGTCCGTATGAAAAACTTGTGTGCGTTTTGAGTCAGGTGTGTCTGTGCAGTCCGAATCTGAATCCAGAACGTGAGAGACTTGGACTCTATCTTCTCTTGGGCCAAAAGTGACGTGAGAGAACTTTTTGGACAGCAAATAAACATATCTTTCTTCCTTATCTTCATATGTGGATTGTACAAATGTCCCATACACCTGCAATTAGACAAAACAAAAAAGTGTGTGAAGTATTTTTGTTCTGGATAACATAAATAGATTATTGAATAGTTTGCACTAGAAATCACCTGACAAATATGCATATATGCAATATTTTTGGTCATATCCAAGGTAGTCATGTCCTCATCATCCTCCCCTTCTTGAAAATAAAGCCGTCCTCGGCGTTGCTTAATCTGAAATGTGGCTAACAAAAGAGACAAGGTGTACATGTTGTATATGTATATGTCATCCATTTTTACTTCCCTTGATTTTTGCATATATGACACATGAATAGATGAGTAACTTGCATAGTTCATAAAATCTAAAGCCAAAAAATTAGCACAAGAAGTAGAAGGCATGAAAATATTGCAACTCAGTTTGCACATATAAGTGAAGCTCTTATTCATTTCAAAAGATTGACAATGTTCATCATTAAACCATCCCAACATTGGTGAATAAACCTTACTTGCATCAAATTTACATGCTACAACATGCTTAAATAAGCAAACATGCAATAAGTCATTCAACACAGAATCATCACCAAGATTAGAGGTCATATCAAAATGATTAAACATTGGTTCTTTTGCATCAATAGTTAATTAAATGGGTGCACTCAAAATTGTTGGTATTTCAGTTGTTTGATCACATGGCAAAGTCAAATTATCAACGTAGTCCTCTAAAATAGGTGGTGTGATCAAAGTAGTGGGTAGCTCATCAGATGGTGCATTCAAATTGACAAGGCATTCATCATTCTCATGTAGAGATGGAAGATCAGTACCTTTGTCATTACCTCTTATGATCAACTCAGATGATGTAGCCACTCTTGGGGTGATAGAGGCGAGGGTCCCGATCTTTCGATGAGATGGTGGATTTCGCTTTGGTGGAAGTCGACTTTGACGATCCGACTACGAACGTGCGAGGACGTCGCGCCTTAGCAATCGCTAAACCAACTCCGAGAGGTTATTGACCACGCCGGAGCACGATCAACCTGACCACGAGGGTCTGTTTCCTGCGAGCAAACGAAGAACAAGCAAGAAACTAAGATTGCAATCTGGATATTGCGAATATAAGATGAAAGCTTTATTGATCAAGGTGGGGTTCTGTGACGCCTTTGTCTGGTCGTTGAACACAAACGAAGTACGCGAAGTTGCAGCTATGGCGAACTTTTAATCTAAACAAAACCCAAAGTCTAAACGATGCCCTAAGGGCTGTATATATGGAGGAAGAGGGGGGAATTTCGTGGCCCTCGGTGGAGGGGTCCGAAATCAACCCTATCTCTTGTTTCCCCACACATACGGACTCTAAAAATAGCCTATACTTATGTATTTCGAAATTACATGGGCCTGGCCCAATAATAAGGTGACGCAGCACCTAAAATAGCCTCGGGACGAAATTTATGAAGTGGCATCTTGTATATTTCGTCCAAGGCTTCATGCACCCATTATGGTGGCTTCAAAGTCCTGGAATCATCACTTGTAACTCCGTTCTTGTTCCCCTTGCGCATGCCATCATCTCCATGCTTGTTCTTGCTCCAATGTTCATCCTTCTCCAAGGTAGGCCCTTCATTTGTAAGCAAAACAAATGTATCCAATTTAGGCAGCATCATATTCTCATGAACATTAGAATCATTACCAAGAAACGAAAGTACCTGGTAATTTAGTTGGCGTGCACGAGCTCTAGTAATTGGTCCAGTATGTATAGCAGCAGGGGCTGTGGGTGTAACAATTGTATTGATGTCCTCATCAGAATTGATTATTGCTAATCTTTTGCTACCATATATAGCCAACCCAGCTCCACATATTTCTACACCGTGTATACGTACGCTCCCCTGGCAATCGCTTTACTCAATATTCGGAGTTACTTGACACCGCTGGTTGCCGATCACCGCCTGCTGCATGGTAAGAACTTGTAAGACATTGATATTTGCTTTACTGTGAGCGTTTTACCACCACATCCTAGTAGTTATAGGAACATTATTTTTGGGTTTTGTTTCTTGTTCTACTAATCATGACAGGATCCAGAGTCAATTCATGGGCTTTGTCGATCGCGGGAGACGTGCCACCACCTTTGCAAATACCACAACCGTCACGAGAGGTGCACAAACATCCAAATGCACATGATCAGGTTAATGTATCTATACCACCATTTAATGGCCGTTTTAAACCTGCTTTATATATTGAATGGGAGTTTGACATAAAAAATATATTTGCTTCCCATAATTTCAATGAACATAAAAAGGTTAAGGTTGCGGTTGGTTCTTTCACTGGTTATGCTTTGGTTTGGTGGAGTGAATATTGTCGGTTACACCCTGATTATATACCTACTACTTGGGATGATTTGAAATTTGCCATGCGACATACTTTCGTCCCTGCTTATTATACTCGTGACATGATTAAGAAGTTGCAACACTTAAAACAAGGTAGTGAAACTGATAGAGGCGAGGGTCCCGATCTTTCGATGAGATGATAACTATCGATTTGGTGGAGACGACTTTGACAATCCGACTACAAACGTGCACAACGTTGCGCCTTAGCAATCGCTAAACCAATCTCCTGAGGTTACTGACGATGCTGGAAGCACGGTCAGCCTGACCACGAAGGTCTATTCCTGCAAGCAATCGAAGAACGAGCAAGAATATGATAAAGCAATCTGAATATTGCAAATATATATGAAGTATTGATAATGGTGGGGATCCGGAAGCGGTCTTGGTCTGGTCGTTGGACACAAACGAAGTACACGAAGTTGCAATGGCTAACTTTTAACTAAACAAATCCCAAGGAAAAGCTACTAGATGGATCTACTTATATAGGAGCAAGGGGTGGCGGCCAAGGAGGTGGGAGGACGTCCCAAGGCAGCCTAAAACTAAATCTAGGTCGTACAAGGCCAATGGGCCCAAGTGGAGGTGATGTAACACCTTTGGACTTGTAGTTTGACTCGGATTCTGCTGCAGCATCAGATTGTTTCGTCCACAACTCAACGCTCCGGACGAATTTGCAGGTGATTCCAATTGGGTTGGAAAGTGCACGAAATCTAGTTTCCAACAAAAAAAGAATCACCCAATTCGGAGTCCGTATGAAAAACTTGTGTGCGTTTTGAGTCAGGTATGTCTGTGCAGTCCGAATCTGAATCCAGAACCTGAGAGACTTGGACTCTATCTTCTCTTGGGCCAAAAGTGACGTGAGAGAACTTTTTGGACAGCAAATAAACATCTCTTTCTTCCTTATCTTCATATGTGGATTATACAAATGTCCCATACACCTGCAATTAGACAAAACACAAAAGTGTGTGAAGTATTTTTGTTCTGGATAACATAAATAGATTATTGAATAGTTTGCACTAGAAATCACCTGACAAATATGCAAATATGCAATATTTTTGGTCATATCCAAGGTAGTCATGTCCTCATCATCCTCCCCTTCTTGAAAATAAAGCCGTCCTCGGCTTTGCTTAATCTGAAATATGGCTAACAAAAGAGACAAGGTGTACATGTTGTATATGTATATGTCATCCATTTTTACTTCCCTTGATTTTTGCATATATGACACATGAATAGATGAGTAACTTTCATAGTTCATAAAATCTAAAGCCAAAAAATTAGCACAAGAAGTAGAAGGCATGAAAATATTGCAACTCAGTTTGCACATATAAGTGAAGCTCTTATTCATTTCAAAAGATTGACAATGTTCATCATTAAACCATCCCAACATTGGTGAATAAACCTTACTTGCATCAAATTTACATGCTACAACATGCTTAAATAAGCAAACATGCAATAAGTCATTCAACACAGAATCATCACCAAGATTAGAGGTCATATCAAAATGATTAAACATTGGTTCTTTTGCATCAATAGTTAATTCAATGGGTGCACTCAAAATTGTTGGTATTTCAGTTGTTTGATCACATGGCAAAGTCAAATTATCAACGTAGTCCTCTAAAATAGGTGGTGTGATCAAAGTAGTGGGTAGCTCATCAGATGGTGCATTCAAATTGACAAGGCATTCATCATTCTCATGTAGAGATGGAAGATCAATACATTTGTCATTACCTCTTATGATCAACTCAGATGATGTAGCCACTCTCGGGGGCGATGTGTCACATGGTGGATGTGATGTAGTCCTGACAACAACGGATGTGGTTGTCATAGTATGTCTAGTAGTTGAAGGAACAATCATATCAACTCTTGGAATGTGCACCGTGCGCTTGTTCTCCTCGTGGCCAACACATCGTTTTATTTCCTGTTCAGCTTTGCAAGCAAGATAAAACAAATGGTCCATAGGATAACACTCTTCATGAATTAGTATCTCTTGAATATGATTGTTTAATCCTCCCCAAAATCTATCCATAAAATCATCTTCACTTTCTTCTAAAGAGGAATGCAACAAGGTAGTTTGTAAATCATCATAATATTTTGTTACAGTTTCACTACCTTGTTTTAAGTGTTGCAACTTCTTAATCATGTCACGAGTATAATAAGCAGGGACGAAAGTATGTCGCATGGCAAGTTTCAAATCATCCCAAGTAGTAGGTATATAATCAGGGTGTAACCGACAATATTCACTCCACCAAACCAAAGCATAACCAGTGAAAGAACCAACCGCAACCTTAACCTTTTTATGTTCATCGAAATTATGGGAAGCAAATATATTTTTTATGTCGAACTCCCATTCAATATATAAAGCAGGTTTAAAACGGCCATTAAATGGTGGTATAGATACATTAACCTGATCATGTGCATTTGGATGTTTGTGCACCTCTCGTGACGGTTGTGGTATTTGCAAAGGTGGTGGCATGTCTCCCGCGATCGACAAAGCCCATGAATTGACTCTGGATCCTGTCATGATTAGTAGAACAAGAAACAAAACCCAAAAATAATGTTCCTATAACTACTAGGATGTGGTGGTAAAACGCTCATAGTAAAGCAAATATCAATGTCTTACAAGTTCTTACCATGCAGCAGGCGGTGATCGGCAACCAGCGGTGTCAAGTAACTCCGAATATTGAGTAAAGTGATTGCCAGGGGAGCGTACGTATACACGGTGTAGAAATATGTGGAGCTGGGTTGGCTATATATGGTAGCAAAAGATTAGCAATAATCAATTCAAAGATGCAATGTTGAATAAACGCTCAACGACGGTACTGTGCTGGTCCTAGGCTAGACCGGACTAGAGACGCGAGCCTAGAACACTAATAAGGTCACGGCGTAGCACAACTAGCATCAATGAAGGATACGAAGTAGCTCTTGACAGCAAGATATAAGTGAAGATCACAACGGCAGTGAAGATAATGATGAAAAACAACTGCCAAGCAGGATATACAACAACTCTCTCTCCAACTTTCCTCTTGAAAAGTTTGAGACAATTTTCTGATAAATTCTTTCAAAGAATGCTACTAACTCAAGCTTTCCAATGCAAAAAGAATCACTCAATTCCGAGTTGATATGAGGAGTCAAAGAATTCTAAAACTGGCCTGAAAAATTGGAACAAGCTGTGTTCACAAACTTCGGAGGGAAAAAAGACCTATTTAGAAGACGATTTTGAGGTGTCAAATATTGAACTTGCTTCTGCAACTATTTAGATGCGGCTCGTCGCTATCTTCAATTTGAGTACTCACGGAGCCAAAACGGACTTCGTATGAGGAAGATACACCTGTTTTACTGAACAGTGCGCAAAACAGATTCCAATCCGAATTCAGGTACGAGATTGATTCTAGATAGATCCAATTTTTTTTCTTCTCTCTTTTTTTTCTCACGCTTTTTTTTCTTTTTCTTCTCCCTCTTTTTCTTTTTTTTCTTTCCTTTTTTCTCTTTTTTTTCTTCTTTATCTTCTTTTTCTCCCTCTTTCCAAGACAAACTAGATAAGATGCAGATTCAATCTGGCGAAGATGTGAGTGACCTCAACTATGATTATGACAATAAACAGTGCGTAGCACGTGGTGGAAATTGGTGGATGGGATGGTGGACAGCGGATGGGATAATGATGCAGCGGCTGCGTGACTAATGTGAACAGAACTCGAAACTCTAAAGGAACTAGACACTAAGACCAACAACTCGACACGGCGATGCAACCGATAATTCAATAATGCAAACAATGAAAAGAAAATTGCAAAGGCTCAGTCTAGCTAGGACAAAGGATGAATAGATCTAACTTTTGTTTTATGCCTTTTTCTTGGACAATAGGTAAGAAAATAAATCTAATCTAGGAAAAACTGGAAATTCTCACCGAGCAACCTGAAAACTGATACCACTTGATAGAGGCGGGGGTCCCGATCTTTCGATGAGATGATAACTATCGATTTGGTGGAGACGACTTTGACGATCCGACTACAAACATGCACGACGTTGCGCCTTAGCAATCGCTAAACCAATCTCCTGAGGTTACTGACGATGCCGGAAGCACGGTCAGCCTGACCACGAAGGTCTATTCCTGCAAGCAATCGAAGAACGAGCAAGAATATGATAAAGCAATCTGAATATTGCAAATATATATGAGGTATTGATAATGGTGGGGATCCGTAAGCGGTCTTGGTCTGGTCGTTGGACACAAACGAAGTACACGAAGTTGCAATGGCTAACTTTTAACTAAACAAATCACAAGGAAAAAGCTACTAGATGGATCTACTTATATAGGAGCAAGGGCTGGCGGCCAAGGAGGTGGGAGGACGTCCCAAGGCAGCCTAAAACTAAATCTAGGTCGTACAAGGCCAATGGGCCCAAGTGGAGGTGATGTAACACCTTTGGACTTGTAGTTTGACTCGGATTCTGCTGCAGCATCAGATTGTTTCGTCCACAACTCAACGCTCCGGACGAATTTGAAGGTGATTCCAATTGGGTTGGAAAGTGCACGAAATCTAGTTTCCAACAAAAAAAGAATCACCCAATTCGGAGTCCGTATGAAAAACTTGTGTGCGTTTTGAGTCAGGTGTGTCTGTGCAGTCCGAATCTGAATCCAGAACGTGAGAGACTTGGACTCTATCTTCTCTTGGGCCAAAAGTGACGTGAGAGAACTTTTTGGACAGCAAATAAACATATCTTTCTTCCTTATCTTCATATGTGGATTGTACAAATGTCCCATACACCTGCAATTAGACAAAACACAAAAGTGTGTGAAGTATTTTTGTTCTGGATAACATAAATAGATTATTGAATAGTTTGCACTAGAAATCACCTGACAAATATGCATATATGCAATATTTTTGGTCATATCCAAGGTAGTCATGTCCTCATCACAAAGGCGTCACAGAACCCCACCTTGATCAATAAAGCTTTCATCTTATATTCGCAATATCCAGATTGCAATCTCAGTTTCTTGCTTGTTCTTCGTTTGCTCGCAGGAAACAGACCCTCGTGGTCAGGTTGATCGTGCTCCGGCGTGGTTAATAACCTCTTGGAGTTGGTTTAGCGATTGCTAAGGCGCGACGTCCTCGCACGTTCGTAGTCGGATCGTCAAAGTCGACTGCCACCAAAGCGATATCCATCATCTCATCGAAAGACGGGACACCTTTGCCTCTATCAAGTGGTATCAGATTTCCAGGTTGCTCGGTGAGATTTTACAGTTTTTCGTAGTTTAGATCGACTCTGTTCTTCATACCTACAGTCCACGAAAAAGCCACAAAACAAATTAGGGTTAGTTCATCATATCCGAACCAATCTGAGCCTTTGCATAATCTTTTTAGGGTTTTGCTTTGTTGAATTTGCGGTTGCATCGTCGTGTCTAGTTGCTGGTCTTAGAGTCTAGTCTTTTAAAGTTTCGAGTTCTGGTCATAAGTTGTCACGCCGCCGCCGCACCATCATCATCGCCCCTGCCATCTACCACCACCGCTTATCCGCCACCGCTCCGAATCCGTATCCATATACCACCACCAATCCGTGTCCATATACCACCACCGATCCATATCCATATACTACCACCGCTACCACCACCGCTGCCATATACCACCACCATATATCCACCACCAATCCGAGTTCCTTGCGTATTAGGTTTGTTTTCGGAATCCATCTAATTTCCAATTCGTGTTTCCTTGTCTGAGTAGGTTTCGGATTCCAGCAATCTTTTGCCTTCCGTAGAAGAGGTTGGTTTCCAAAAAAAAAAAAGAGTCCGAAAACCACCCTCCGTTTAGGCCCAAAATTTTCGGAAAACGCACTTGACAAAAAAATTTCTGGCTATCCTATTTTTAGGTGTTTCTAAGCGTATTGAGACAGTTGCCGTTATAGAAAGTTTTTTTTGACCCGTTTCCAGTTTTTGGGTCCGGGCAATCAAATTTTTTTTTTTGGTCACAAAAATTTCGTGCCCATCCTGTCAATTTGACCTGGGAAGAGTTTTGAGACACTCGCCATTATAGTGATTTTTCGCAAAAAAAAAAGCAGCGCAAAAAAAGAGCGAAAAAAAATTAGAGAGTGTGCTTTTCCCTTGTTTACGTGCAGCGCCGTGATTTTGTTAGTGTTCTAGGCTCGCGTCTCTAGCACGGTCTAGCCTAGGACCAGCACAGTACCGTCGTTGAGCGTTTATTCAACTTTGCATCTCTGAATTGATTATTGCTGACCCTTTTTGCTACCATATTATAAGCCTTCCCAGCTCCACATACATCTACGTCGTGCGTTTGACTTTCCCTGGTAATCGCTCTATCCAAGCTTTGAGAAGTTTTGACTATAACGGCTGCCGATCACCACCTGCTGCTGGGTAAGAACTGGTAAGAATTTGAGGTTTGCTTGACGGGTTTGTGATACACCACCACAACTTCTTAGTAGTCTGTAGGATCATATTCTTGTGTGTTTCTATTGCTGCTAACCATGCCAGGATCACAAGCCGACGAGATTGACTGGGAGAACTTATCAAACAAGGAGCTTCATGATAAGTTTCAGCAAATGATGACTGAACAGGTGCAAGATGTGCTGAACAATTTTGAAGAGGCCATGGAGAAGATTACTGGCCTTGAGAAGACGTTCGAAACAAAGCTCGATAACAGATTTAATGAACTGCTTGCGCGTCTTCCACCACCGGCTGCACCTGTCACACCTCTGCAACAACAACAACCACGCCCCCTTCCGAATTAGTATGGACGAGCACAGCGTGTTCCTATTGAGCCAGGACAAAATTCTGGTGCCGCTGCTACTGCTGTTGGTGCTTCTTTGGCTCCTGCTACTGCTGCTGCTGGTACCCAGGAGGATGATGATTATGTGGGAGATTATGAGGATGAGGTTGATCAAAATCCGAACTACGTGCAGCCACCAGCACCACCACCACCAGGTCGACCTCAGGTATATATTCGTAATGGTAGGCCTGCACCACCACCTCAGGTACGAGATGATGTCCATATTCCTAAACTGAAATTGAATATTCCACCATTTGAGGGTAGATATGTTCCTGATATATATCTTACTTGGGAGTTAGAAACTGAACAACGTTTTACATGTTTACAATATCCCGAGGAGAGACGGGTTGCTGCTACTGTTTGTGCTTTCACTAGTTTTGCATGTGTCTGGTGGTCTGAACATTGTAGATTATATCCTATTCCAACTACTTGGGCTGCTTTGAAAACCGCTATGCGTACGCGTTGGGTTCCACCATATTATCAACGTGAATTGCTTCAAAATTTGCAGCGTTTAAGACAAGGAAAAAATTCTGTAGAAGAATATTATCAGGAATTACAAACTGGCATGATTCGATGTGGTATTATTGAGGAGAATGAAGCTATGCTTGCACGTTTTCTGGGTGGATTAAATAGAGAGATTCAGACCATTCTAGACTATAAGGAGTATACTAATATCACTCATTTATTCCATCTTGCTTGTAAAGCTGAACGTGAACTAACTTTTCTGCAGGCCGACCTTCCTCATGGACGCCGCGTGCATCTTCTACTTCAACTGCACCAGCACCTCAATCAGGTGCCTCCTACGGTCGTGATACAAGAAAACAGGAACAACCACCATTATCTGCCAAGAGCGCACCTGCCGGGCCTGCACAGAGTTCTTCTTCTTCCAGGGCATCAACAGGGCACACAAGTGATATTATTTGTCATCGTTGTAAGGGAGGAGGTCATTATGCGAGAGAATGCAAATCTCCGCGTGTGATGATTGCTACCGCGGATGGTGGATATGAGTCCGCTAGTGACTATGATGAGGAGACATTAGCTCTTATTACACGTGAAGAACATGGTGGAGATGATTCTGATCATGAGACGCAATACATGGCTCCTGAAGACGCTGACAGGTATGAATGTTTAGTTGCTCAACGTGTTTTGAGTGTGCAGGTCACACAAGCTGAGCAAAATCAGAGGCACAATTTGTTCCATACCAAGGGAGTTGTGAAGGAACGTTCTGTGCGCGTCATAATAGACGGAGGGAGCTGCAACAACTTGGCTAGCATGGAGATGGTGGAGAAGCTTTCTCTCACCACAAGACCACATCCACATCCTTACTACATCCAATGGTTCAACAACAGCGGCAAGGTTAAGGTAACACGTACTGTTCGTGTGCATTTTAGTATCTCTACATATGCTGATTATGTTGATTGTGATGTGGTACTGATGAGGACATCAATACAATTGTTACACCCACAGCCCCTGCTACTATACATACTGGACCAATTACTAGAGCTCGTGCACGCCAACTAAATTACCAGGTACTTTCGTTTCTTGGTAATGATTCTAATGTTCATGAGAATATGATGCTGCCTAAATTGGATACATTTGTTTTGTTTACAAATGAAGGGCCTAGCTTGGAGAAGGATGAACATTGGAGCAAGAACAAGCATGGAGATGATGGCATGCGCAAGGGGAACAAGAACGGAGTTACAAGTGATGATTTCAGGACTTTGAAGCCACCATAATGGGTGCATGAAGCCTTGGACGAAATATACAAGATGCCACTTCATAAATTTCGTCCCGAGGCTATTTTAGGTGCTGCGTCACCTTATTATTGGGCCAGGCCCATGTAATTTCGAAATACATAAGTATAGGCTATTTTTAGAGTCCGTATGTGTGGGGAAACAAGAGATAGGGTTGATTTTGGACCCCTCCACCAAGGGCCACGAAATTCCCCCCTCTTCCTCCATATATACAGCCCTTAGGGCATCGTTTAGACTTTGGGTTTTGTTTAGATTAAAAGTTTGCCATAGCTGCAACTTCGCGTACTTCGTTTGTGTTCAACGACCAGACAAAGGCGTCACAGAACCCCACCTTGATCAATAAAGCTTTCATCTTATATTCGCAATATCCAGATTGCAATCTCAGTTTCTTGCTTGTTCTTCGTTTGCTCGCAGGAAACAGACCCTTGTGGTCAGGTTGATCGTGCTCCGGCGTGGTCAATAACCTCTCGGAGTTGGTTTAGCGATTGCTAAGGCGCGACGTCCTCGCACGTTCGTAGTCGGATCGTCAAAGTCGACTGCCACCAAAGCGATATCCATCATCTCATCGAAAGACGGGACACCTTTGCCTCTATCAAGTGGTATCAGATTTCCAGGTTGCTCGGTGAGATTTTATAGTTTTTCGTAGTTTAGATCGAGTCTGTTCTTCATACCTACAGTCCACGAAAAAGCCACAAAAAAAATTAGGGTTAGTTCATCATATCCGAACCAATCTGAGCCTTTGCATAATCTTTTTAGGGTTTTGCTTTGTTGAATTTGCGGTTGCATCGTCGGTCTAGTTGCTGGTCTTAGAGTCTAGTCTTTTAGAGTTTCGAGTTCTGGTCATAAGTTGTCACGCCGCCGCCGCACCATCATCATCGCCCCTGCCATCTACCACCACCGCTCCGAATCCATATCCATATACTACCACCGCTACCACCACCGCTGCCATATACCACCACCAATCCGAGTTCCTTGCTTATTAGGTTTGTTTTCGAGATCCATCTAGTTTCCGATTCGTGTTTCCTTGCCGGAGTAGGTTTCGGAAAAAAAAAGAGTCGGGAAACCACGCTCCGTTTAGGCCCAAAATTTTTCGAAAACGCATTTTTCGAAAAAATTTCTGGCTATCCTATTTTTAGGTGTTTCCGAGTGTTTTGAGACAGGTGCCATTATAGGAAGTTTTTTTTGACCCGTTTCCAGTTTTTGGGTCCGGGCAGTCGAAAAAAAAAATTTGGTCGAAACAAAATTTTTCGTGCCCATCGTGTCAGTTTGACCTAGGAAGAGTTTTGAGACACTCGCCATTATAGTGATTTTCCGCAAAAAAAAACAGCGCAAAAAAAGAGCGCAAAAAAAAGAGCGAAAAAAAATTCAGAGTGTGCTTTTCCCTTGTTTACGTGCCGCGCCGTGATTTTGTTGGTGTTCTAGGCTCGCGTCTCTAGCACAATCTAGCCTAGGACCAGCACAGTACCGTCGTTGAGCGTTTATTCAACTTTGCATCTCTAAATTGATTATTGCTGACCCTTTTTACTACCATACTATAAGCCTTCCCAGCTCCACATACATCTACGTCGTGTGTTTGGTTCTCCCTGGTAATCGCTCTATCCAAGCTTTGAGAGTTTTTGACTACAACGGTTGCCGATCACCGCCTGCTACTGGGTAAGAACTGGTAAGAATTTGAGATTTGCTTGACGGATTTGTGATACACCACCACCACTTCTTAGTAGTCTGTAGGATCATATTCTTGTGTGTTTCTATTGCTGCTAACCATGCCAGGATCACAAGCCGACGAGATTGACTGGGAGAACTTATCGAACAAGGAGCTTCATGATAAGTTTCAGCAAATGATGACTGAACAGGTGCAAGATGTGCTGAACAATTTTGAAGAGGCCATGGAGAAGATTACTGGCCTTGAGAAGACGTTCGAAACAAAGCTCGATAACAGATTTAATGAACTACTTGCGCGTCTTCCACCACCGGCTGCACCTGTCGCACCTCTGCAACAACAACAACTACGCCGCCTTCCGAATCAGTATGGACGAGCACAGCGTGTTCCTATTGAGCCAGGACAAAATTCTGGTGCCGCTGCTACTGCTGTTGGTGCTTCTTTGGCTCCTGCTGTTGGTGCTTCTTTGGCTCCTGCTACTGCTACTGGTGGTACCCAGGAGGATGATGATTATGTGGGAGATTATGAGGATGAGGTTGATCAAAATCCGAACTACGTGCAGCCACCAGCACCACCACCACCAGGTCAACCTCAGGTATATATTCGTAATGGTAGGCCTGCACCACCACCTCAGGTACGAGATGATGTCCATATTCCTAAACTGAAATTGAATATTCCACCATTTGAGGGTAGATATGTTCCTGATATATATCTTACTTGGGAGTTAGAAACTGAACAACGATTTACATGTTTACAATATCCTGAGGAGAGACGAGTTGCTGCTGATGTTTGTGCTTTCACTAGTTTTGCATGTGTATGGTGGTCTGAACATTGTAGATTATATCCTATTCCAACTACTTGGGCTGCTTTGAAAACTGCTATGCATACGCGTTCGGTTCCACCATATTATCAACGTGAATTGCTTCAAAAATTGCAGCGTTTAAGACAAGGGAAAAATTCTGTAGAAGAATATTATCAGGAATTACAAACTGGCATGATTAGATGTGGTATTGTTGAGGAGAATGAAGCTATGCTTGCACGTTTTCTGGGTGGATTAAATAGAGAGATTCAGACCATTCTAGACTATAAGGAGTATACTAATATCACTCGTTTATTCCATCTTGCATGTAAAGCTGAACGTGAAGTGCAGGATCGACAAGCATTGGGGCGAACTAACTTTTCTCCAGGCCGACCTTCATCATGGACACCGCGTGCATCTTCTACTTCAACTGCACCAGCACCTCAATTAGGTGCCTCCTCCAGTCGTGATACAAGAAAACAGGCACAACCACCATTATCTGCCAAGAGCGCACCTGCTGGGCCTGCACGGAGTTCTTCTTCTTCCATGGCATCAACAGGGCACATAAGTGATATTATTTGTCGTCGTTGTAAGGGAGGAGGTCATTATGCGAGAGAATGCAAATCTCCGCGTGTGATGATTGCTACCGCGGATGGTGGATATGAGTCCGCTAGTGACTATGATGAGGAGACATTGGCTCTTATTACACGTGAAGAACATGGTGGAGATGATTCTGATCATGAGACGCAATACATGGCTCCTGAAGACGCTGACAGGTATGAATGTTTAGTTGCTCAACGTGTTTTGAGTGTGCAGGTCACACAAGCTGAGCAAAATCAGAGGCACAATTAGTTCCATACCAAGGGAGTTGTGAAGGAACGTTCTGTGCGCGTCATAATAGACGGAGGGAGCTGCAACAACTTGGCTAGCATGGAGATGGTGGAGAAGCTTTCTCTCACCACAAGACCACATCCACATCCTTACTACATCCAATGGTTCAACAACAGCGGCAAGGTTAAGGTAACACGTACTGTTCGTGTGCATTTTAGTATCTCTACATATGCTGATTATGTTGATTGTGATCTGGTACCTATGCAAGCATGTTCCTTATTACTTGGTAGACCATGGCAATTTGATAAAAACTCTGTACACCATGGTAGAAACAATCACTATACTCTTGTTCATAAGGATAAAAATATTACTTTGCTTCCTATGACTCCTGATTCCATTTTGAAAGATGATATTAATAGAGCTAATAAAGCAAAACAGGAGAAGAATAAGAGTGAAAATCAGATTGTGGCAAAAGAATTTGAGCAACAAATGAAGCCTAATAATAAACCATCTAGTGTTGCTTCTGAAATTAAATTGAAAAGTGCATGTTTATTTGCCACCAAATCTGATATTGATGAGCTAGATTTCAGCAAATCTGTTTGCTATGCTTTTGTGTGCAAAGAGGCATTATTTTCATTCGAGGACATGCCTTCCTCTTTGCCTCCTGCTGTCACTAACATTTTGCAGGAGTTCGCTGACGTTTTTCCACAAGACGTGCCACCGGGATTACCGCCTATTTGAGGGATTAAGCATCAGATTGACTTAATTCCCGGTGCTTCACTGCCAAACCGTGCACCATACCGTACCAATCCAGAGGAGACGAAGGAGATTATGCGTCAAGTACAAGAGCTTCTCGACAAAGGTTATATACGCGAATCCCTTAGTCCTTGTGCTGTTCCTATTATTCTAGTGCCGAAAAAGGATGGTACATCACGTATGTGTGTTGATTGTAGAGGCATTAATAATATTACTATCAGTTATCGTCATCCTATTCCTAGGCTAGATGATATGCTTGATGAATTGAGTGGCTCTACAATATTCTCCAAAGTTGATTTGCGTAGTGGCTACCATCAAATTCGTATGAAATTGGGAGATGAATGGAAAACAACATTTAAAACTAAGTTTGGATTATATGAGTGGTTAGTCATGCCTTTTGGGTTAACTAATGCACCTAGTACTTTCATGAGATTAATGAACGAAGTTTTACGTGCTTTCATTGGACGATTTGTGGTAGTTTACTTTGATGACATATTGATTTATAGCAGATCTTTGGAGGAACATTTGGAACATTTACGTGCTGTTTTTATTGCTCTACGTGATGCACGTTTGTTTGGTAACCTTGGGAAGTGCACCTTTTGCACCGACCGAGTATCTTTTCTTGGCTATGTTGTTACTCCACAGGGAATTGAAGTTGATAAAGCCAAGATTGAAGCCATTGAGAGTTGGCCGCAGCCCAAAACAGTCACACAAGTGAGGAGTTTTCTTGGCCTCGCTGGATTCTATAGGCGTTTTGTGAGAGATTTCAGCACCATTGCTGCACCTCTCAATGAGCTTACAAAGAAAGATGTGCCTTTTCTTTGGGGTACCGCACAGGAAGAAGCCTTCACGGTATTGAAAGATAAGTTGACACATGCTCCTTTACTCCAACTTCCTGATTTTAATAAGACTTTTGAGCTTGAATGTGATGCTAGTGGAATTGGATTAGGGGGTGTGTTATTACAAGATGGCAAACCTGTTGCATACTTTTCTGAAAAATTGAGTGGGCCTAGTCTGAATTATTCTACTTATGATAAAGAATTATATGCTCTTGTTCGGACTTTAGAAACATGGCAACATTATTTATGGCCCAAAGAATTTGTTATACATTCTGATCATGAATCATTGAAACATATTAAAAGTCAAGCTAAACTGAATTGTAGACATGCTAAATGGGTTGAATTCATTGAGACTTTCCCTTATGTCATTAAACACAAGAAGGGAAAAGAAAATGTTATTGCTGATGCTTTGTCTCGTCGCTATACTATGCTTTCACAACTTGACTTCAAAATATTTGGTTTGGAGACCATCAAAGATCAATATGTGCATGATGCTGATTTTAAAGATGTAATGCATAATTGTAAAGAAGGAAGAATGTGGAACAAGTTTGTTGTTAACGATGGATTTGTGTTTCGTGCTAACAAGCTATGCATTCCAGCTAGCTCCGTTCGTCTTTTGTTGTTGCAGGAGGCGCATGGAGGAGGATTAATGGGACACTTTGGCGTGAAGAAGACGGAGGACGTACTTGCTACACATTTCTTTTGGCCAAAGATGAGACGGGATGTTGAGCGTTTTATTGCTCGCTGCACTACATGTCAAAAAGCTAAGTCAGGCCTCAATCCTCATGGTTTATATATGCCTTTGCCTGTACCTAGTGTTCCTTGGGAGGATATATCTATGGACTTTGTTTTAGGTTTACCTCGAACAAAGAAGGGGAGGGATAGCATATTTGTTGTCGTGGATAGATTCTCGAAAATGGCACACTTTATACCATGTCATAAAAGCGATGATGCTATTAATGTTGCTGATTTGTTCTTTCGTGAAATTATTCGCTTGCATGGTGTGCCAAATACTATTGTTTCAGATCGTGATACTAAATTTCTTAGCCACTTTTGGAGATGTTTATGGGCTAAGTTGGGGACTAAACTGCTTTTTAGTACTACTTGTCACCCCCAAACTGATGGACAAACTGAAGTAGTCAATAGAACGTTGTCTACTATGCTTAGGGCTGTTTTGAAGAATATAAGAAAATGTGGGAGGAATGCTTGCCTCATATTGAATTTGCTTATAATCGTTCATTGCATTCTACTACTAAGATGTGCCCTTTTGAAGTTGTGTATGGTTTCCTACCTCGTGCACCTATTGATTTGTTGCCTCTTCCATCTTCGGAGAAGGTTAATTTTGATGCTAAACAACGTGCTGAATTGATTTTAAAAATGCATGAGTTAACTAAGGAAAACATTGAGCGTATGAATGCTAAATATAAACTTGCTGGAGATAAGGGTAGAAAACATGTTGTGTTTGCACCTGGAGATCTTGTTTGGTTACATTTGCGTAAGGATAGATTTTGATAGAGGCAAAGGTGTCCCGTCTTTCGATGAGATGGTGGATTTCGCTTTGGTGGAAGTCGACTTTGACGATCCGACTACGAACGTGCGAGGACGTCGCGCCTTAGCAATCGCTAAACCAACTCCGAGAGGTTATTGACCACGCCGGAGCACGATCAACCTGACCACGAGGGTCTGTTTCCTGCGAGCAAACGAAGAACAAGCAAGAAACTAAGATTGCAATCTGGATATTGCGAATATAAGATGAAAGCTTTATTGATCAAGGTGGGGTTCTGTGACGCCTTTGTCTGGTCGTTGAACACAAACGAAGTACGCGAAGTTGCAGCTATGGCGAACTTTTAATCTAAACAAAACCCAAAGTCTAAACGATGCCCTAAGGGCTGTATATATGGAGGAAGAGGGGGGGAATTTCGTGGCCCGTGGTGGAGGGGTCCGAAATCAACCCTATCTCTTGTTTCCCCACACATACGGACTCTAAAAATAGCCTATACTTATGTATTTCGAAATTACATGGGCCTGGCCCAATAATAAGGTGACGCAGCACCTAAAATAGCCTCGGGACGAAATTTATGAAGTGGCGTCTTGTATATTTCGTCCAAGGCTTCATGCACCCATTATGGTGGCTTCAAAGTCCTGAAATCATCACTTGTAACTCCGTTCTTGTTTCCCTTGCGCATGCCATCATCTCCATGCTTGTTCTTGCTCCAATGTTCATCCTTCTCCAAGCTAGGCCCTTCATTTGTAAGCAAAACAAATGTATCCAATTTAGGCAGCATCATATTCTCATGAACATTAGAATCATTACCAAGAAACGAAAGTACCTGGTAATTTAGTTGGCGTGCACGAGCTCTAGTAATTGGTCCAGTATGTATAGCAGCAGGGGCTGTGGGTGTAACAATTGTATTGATGTCCTCATCAGTGGCCCTTGGTGGAGGGGTCCGAAATCAACCCTATCTCTTGTTTCCCCACACATACGGACTCTAAAAATAGCCTATACTTATGTATTTCGAAATTACATGGGCCTGGCCCAATAATAAGGTGACGCAGCACCTAAAATAGCCTCGGGACGAAATTTATGAAGTGGCATCTTGTATATTTCGTCCAAGGCTTCATGCACCCATTATGGTGGCTTCAAAGTCCTGAAATCATCACTTGTAACTCCGTTCTTGTTCCCCTTGCGCATGCCATCATCTCCATGCTTGTTCTTGCTCCAATGTTCATCCTTCTCCAAGCTAGGCCCTTCATTTGTAAGCAAAACAAATGTATCCAATTTAGGCAGCATCATATTCTCATGAATATTAGAATCATTACCAAGAAACGAAAGTACCTGGTAATTTAGTTGGCGTGCACGAGCTCTAGTAATTGGTCCAGTATGTATAGCAGCAGGGGCTGTGGGTGTAACAATTGTATTGATGTCCTCATCAAGATCAGTACCTTTGTCATTACCTCTTATGATCAACTCAGATGATGTAGCCACTCTCGGGGGCGATGTGTCACATGGTGGAGGTGATGTAGTCCTGACAACAACGGATGTGGTTGTCATAGTATGCCTAGTAGTTGAAGAAACAATCATATCAACTCTTGGAATGTGCATCGTGCGCTTGTTCTCCTCGTGGCCAACACGTCGTTTTATTTCCTGTTCAGCTTTGCAAGCAAGATGAAACAAATGGTCCATAGGATAACACTCTTCATGAATTAGTATCTCTTGAATATCACGGTTTAATCCTCCCCAAAATCTATCCATAAAATCATCTTCACTTTCTTCTAAAGAGGAATGCAACAAGGTAGTTTGTAAATCATCATAATATTTTGTTACAGTTTCACTACCTTGTTTTAAGTGTTGCAACTTCTTAATCATGTCACGAGTATAATAAGCAGGGACGAAAGTATGTCGCATGGCAAGTTTCAAATCATCCCAAGTAGTAGGTATATAATCAGGGTGTAACCGACAATATTCACTCCACCAAACCAAAGCATAACCAGTGAAAGAACCAACCGCAACCTTAACCTTTTTATGTTCATCAAAATTATGGGAAGCAAATTGATAGAGGCAAAGGTGTCCCGTCTTTCGATGAGATGGTGGATTTTGCTTTGGTGGAAGTCGACTTTGACGATCCGACTACGAACGTGCGAGGACGTCGCGCCTTAGCAATCGCTAAACCAACTCCGAGAGGTTATTGACCACGCCGGAGCACGATCAACCTGACCACGAAGGTCTGTTTCCTGCGAGCAAACGAAGAACAAGCAAGAAACTAAGATTGCAATCTGGATATTGCGAATATAAGATGAAAGCTTTATTGATCAAGGTGGGGTTCTGTGACGCCTTTGTCTGGTCGTTGAACACAAACGAAGTACGCGAAGTTGCAGCTATGGCGAACTTTTAATCTAAACAAAACCCAAAGTCTAAACGATGCCCTAAGGGCTGTATATATGGAGGAAGAGGGGGGAATTTCGTGGCCATTGGTGGAGGGGTCCGAAATCAACCCTATCTCTTGTTTCCCCACACATACGGACTCTAAAAATAGCCTATACTTATGTATTTCGAAATTACATGGGCCTGGCCCAATAATAAGGTGACGCAGCACCTAAAATAGCCTCGGGACGAAATTTATGAAGTGGCATCTTGTATATTTCGTCCAAGGCTTCATGCACCCATTATGGTGGCTTCAAAGTCCTGAAATCATCACTTGTAACTCCGTTCTTATTTCCCTTGCGCATGCCATCATCTCCATGCTTGTTCTTGCTCCAATGTTCATCCTTCTCCAAGCTAGGCCCTTCATTTGTAAGCAAAACAAATGTATCCAATTTAGGCAGCATCATATTCTCATGAACATTAGAATCATTACCAAGAAACGAAAGTACCTGGTAATTTAGTTGGCGTGCACGAGCTCTAGTAATTGGTCCAGTATGTATAGCAGCAGGGGTTGTGGGTGTAACAATTGTATTGATGTCCTCATCACCATGCGACATACTTTCGTCCCTGCTTATTATACTCGTGACATGATTAAGAAGTTGCAACACTTAAAACAAGGTAGTGAAACTGTAACAAAATATTATGATGATTTACAAACTACCTTGTTGCATTCCTCTTTAGAAGAAAGTGAAGATGATTTTATGGATAGATTTTGGGGAGGATTAAACCGTGATATTCAAGAGATACTAATTCATGAAGAGTGTTATCCTATGGACCATTTGTTTCATCTTGCTTGCAAAGCTGAACAGGAAATAAAACGACGTGTTGGCCACGAGGAGAACAAGCGCACGGTGCACATTCCAAGAGTTGATATGATTGTTCCTTCAACTACTAAGCATACTATGACAACCACATCCGTTGTTGTCAGGACTACATCACCTCCACCATGTGACACATCGCCCCCGAGAGTGGCTACATCATCTGAGTTGATCATAAGAGGTAAGGACAAAGGTACTGATCTTCCATCTCTACATGAGAATGATGAATGCCTTGTCAATTTGAATGCACCATCTGATGAGCTACCCACTACTTTGATCACACCACCTATTTTAGAGGACTACGTTGATAATTTGACTTTGCCATGTGATCAAACAACTGAAATACCAACAATTTTGAGTGCACCCATTGAATTAACTATTGATGCAAAAGAACCAATGTTTAATCATTTTGATATGACCTCTAATCTTGGTGATGATTCTGTGTTGAATGACTTATTGCATGTTTGCGTATTTAAGCATGTTGTAGCATGTAAATTTGATGCAAGTAAGGTTTATTCACCAATGTTGGGATGGTTTAATGATGAACATTGTCAATCTTTTGAAATGAATAAGAGCTTCACTTATATGTGCAAACTGAGTTGCAATATTTTCATGCCTTCTACTTCTTGTGCTAATTTTTTGGCTTTAGATTTTGATGAGGACATGACTACCTTGGATATGACCAAAAATATTGCATATATCATATTTGTCAGGTGATTTCTAGTGCAAACTATTCAATAATCTATTTATGTTATCCAGAACAAAACTACTTCACACACTTTTGTGTTTTGTCTAATTGCAGGTGTATGGGACATTTGTACAATCCACATATGAAGATAAGGAAGAAAGAGATGTTTATTTGCTGTCCAAAAAGTTCTCTCACGTCACTTTTGGCCCAAGAGAAGATAGAGTCCAAGTCTCTCACGTTCTGGATTCAGATTCGGACTGCACAGACATACCTGACTCAAAACGCACACAAGTTTTTCATACGGACTCCGAATTGGTTGATTCTTTTTTTGTTGGAAACTAGATTTCGTGCACTTTCCAACCCAATTGGAATCACCTTCAAATTCGTCCGGAGCGTTGAGTTGTGGACGAAACAATCTGATGCTGCAGCAGAATCCGAGTCAAACTACAAGTCCAAAGGTGTTACATCACCTCCACTTGGGCCCATTGGCCTTGTACGACCTAGATTTAGTTTTAGGCTGCCTTGGGACGTCCTCCCACCTCCTTGGCCGCCACCCCTTGCTCCTATATAAGTAGATGCATCTAGTAGCTTTTCCTTGGGATTTGTTTAGTTAAAAGTTAGCCATTGCAACTTCGTGTACTTCGTTTGTGTCCGACGACCAGACCAAGACCGCTTACGGATCCCCACCATTATCAATACTTCATATATATTCGCAATATTCAGATTGCTTTATCATATTCTTGCTCGTTCTTCGATTGCTTGCAGGAATAGACCTTCGTGGTCAGGTTGATCGTGCTCCAGCGTGGTCAATAACCTCTCGGAGTTGGTTTAGCGATTGCTAAGGCGCAACGTCGTGCACGTTTGTAGTCGGATCGTCAAAGTCGTCTCCACCAAATCGATAGTTATCATCTCATCAAAAGATCGGGACACCCCGCCTTTATCAAGTGGTATCAGTTTTCAGGTTGCTCGGTGAGAATTTCCAGTTTTTCCTAGATTAGATTTATTTTCTTACCTATTGTCCAAGAAAAAGCCACAAAACAAAAGTTAGATCTATTCATCCTTTGTCCTAGCCAGACTGAGCCTTTGCAATTTTCTTTTCATTGTTTGCATTATTGAATTATCGGTTGCATCGCCGTGTCTAGTTGCTGGTCTTAGTGTCTAGTTCATTTAGAGTTTCGAGTTCTGTTCACATTAGTCACGCCGCCGCTGCATCATTATCCCTTCCGCTGTCCACCATCCCATCCATTAATTTCCACCACGTGCTACGCACTGTTCATTGTCATAATCATAGTTGAGGTCATTCACATCTTCGCCTGATCCAATCTGCATCTTATCTAGTTTGTCTTGGAAAGAGGGAGAAAAAAAGGTAGAGGAAAAAAAGAGAGGAAAAAAAAGAAAAAGAGAGAGAAGAAAAAGAAAAAAAAAGCGTGAGAAAAAAAAGAGAGAAGAAAAAAAATCGGATCTATCTAGAATCAATCTCGTACCTGAATTCGGATTGGAAACTGTTTTGCGCACTGTTCAGTAAAACAGGTGTATCTTCCTCATACGAAGTCCGTTTTGGCTCCGTGAGTACTCAAATTGAAGATAGCGACGAGCCGCATCTAAATAGTTGCAGAAGCTAGTTCAATATTTGACACCTCAAAATCGGCTTCTAAATAGGTCTTTTTGCCCTCCGAAGTTCGTGAACACAGCTTGTTCCAATTTTTTAGGCCAGTTTTAGAATTCTTTGACTCCTCATATCAACTCGGAATTGAGTGATTCTTTTTGCATTGGAAAGCTTGAGTTAGTAGCATTCTTTGAAAGAATTTATCAGAAAATTGTCTCAAACTTTTCAAGAGGAAAGTTGGAGAGAGAGTTGTTGTATATCCTGCTTGGCAGTTGTTTTTCATCATTATCTTCACTGCCGTTGTGATCTTCACTTATATCTTGCTGTCAAGAGCTACTTACTATCCTTCATTGATGCTAGTTGTGCTACGCTGTGACCTCATTAGTGTTCTAGGCTCGCGTCTCTAGTCCGGTCTAGCCTAGGACCAGCACAGTACCGTCGTTGAGCGTTTATTCAACATTGCATCTTTGAATTGATTATTGCTAATCTTTTGCTACCATATATAGCCAACCTAGCTCCACATATTTCTACACCGTGTATACCTACGCTTCCCTGGTAATCGCTTTACTCAATATTCGGAGTTACTTGACACCGCTGGTTGTCGATCACCGCCTGCTGCATGGTAAGAACTTGTAAGACATTGATATTTGCTTTACTGTGAGCGTTTTACCACCACATCCTAGTAGTTATAGGAACATTATTTTTGGGTTTTGTTTCTTGTTCTACTAATCATGACAGGATCCAGAGTCAACTCATGGGCTTTGTCGATCGCGGGAGACGTGCCACCACCTTTGCAAATACCACAACCGCCACGAGAGGTGCACAAACATCCAAATGCACATGATCAGGTTAATGTATCTATACCACCATTTAATGGCCGTTTTAAACCTGCTTTATATATTGAATGGGAGTTCGACATAAAAAATATATTTGCTTCCCATAATTTCGATGAACATAAAAAGGTTAAGGTTGCGGTTGGTTCTTTCACTGGTTATGCTTTGGTTTGGTGGAGTGAATATTGTCGGTTACACCCCGATTATATACCTACTACTTGGGATGATTTGAAACTTGCCATGCGACATACTTTCGTCCCTGCTTATTATACTCGTGACATGATTAAGAAGTTGCAACACTTAAAACAAGGTAGTGAAACTGTAACAAAATATTATGATGATTTACAAACTACCTTGTTGCATTCCTCTTTAGAAGAAAGTGAAGATGATTTTATGGATAGATTTTGGGGAGGATTAAACCGTGATATTTAAGAGATACTAATTCATGAAGAATGTTATCCCATGGACCATTTGTTTCATCTTGCTTGCAAAGCTGAACAGGAAATAAAACGACGTGTTGGCCACGAGGAGAACAAGCGCACGGTGCACATTCCAAGAGTTGATATGGTTGTTCCTTCAACTACTAGGCATACTATGACAACCACATCCGTTGTTGTCAGGACTACATCACCTCCACCATGTGACACATCGCCCCCGAGAGTGGCTACATCATCTGAGTTGATCATAAGAGGTAATGACAAAGGTACTGATCTTCCATCTCTACATGAGAATGATGAATGCCTTGTCAATTTGAATGCACCATCTGATGAGCTACCCACTACTTTGATCACACCACCTATTTTAGAGGACTACGTTGATAATTTGACTTTGCCATGTGATCAAACAACTGAAATACCAACAATTTTGAGTGCACCCATTGAATTAACTATTGATGCAAAAGAACCAATGTTTAATCATTTTGATATGACCTCTAATCTTGGTGATGATTCTGTGTTGAATGACTTATTGCATGTTTGCTTATTTAAGCATGTTGTAGCATGTAAATTTGATGCAAGTAAGGTTTATTCACCAATGTTGGGATGGTTTAATGATGAACATTGTGATGAGGACATCAATACAATTGTTACACCCACAGCCCCTGCTGCTATACATACTGGACCAATTACTAGAGCTCGTGCACGCCAACTAAATTACCAGGTACTTTCGTTTCTTGGTAATGATTCTAATGTTCATGAGAATATGATGCTGCCTAAATTGGATACATTTGTTTTGCTTACAAATGAAGGGCCTAGCTTGGAGAAGGATGAACATTGGAGCAAGAACAAGAATGGAGTTACAAGTGATGATTTCAGGACTTTGAAGCCACCATAATGGGTGCATGAAGCCTTGGACGAAATATACAAGATGCCACTTCATAAATTTCGTCCCGAGGCTATTTTAGGTGCTGCGTCACCTTATTATTGGGCCAGGCCCATGTAATTTCGAAATACATAAGTATAGGCTATTTTTAGAGTCCGTATGTGTGCAGAAACAAGAGATAGGGTTGATTTCGGACCCCTCCACCAAGGGCCACGAAATTCCCCCCTCTTCCTCCATATATACAGCCCTTAGGGCATCGTTTAGACTTTGGGTTTTGTTTAGATTAAAAGTTCGCCATAGCTGCAACTTCGCGTACTTCGTTTGTGTTCAACGACCAGACAAAGGCGTCACAGAACCCCACCTTGATCAATAAAGCTTTCATCTTATATTCGCAATATCCAGATTGCAATCTCAGTTTCTTGCTTGTTCTTCGTTTGCTCGCAGGAAACAGACCCTCGTGGTCAGGTTGATCGTGCTCCGGCGTGGTCGATAACCTCTCGGAGTTGGTTTAGCGATTGCTAAGGCGCGACGTCCTCGCACGTTCGTAGTCGGATCGTCAAAGTCGACTTCCACCAAAGCGATATCAATCATCTCATCGAAAGACGGGACACCCCGCCTCTATCAAGTGGTATCAAATTTCCAGGTTGCTCGGTGAGATTTTACAGTTTTTTGTAGTTTAGATCAAGTCTGTTTTTCATACCTACAGTCCACGAAAAAGCCAAAAAAAAATTAGGGTTAGTTCATCATATCCGAACCAATCTGATGAGGACATGACTACTAGGAGAACAAGCGCACAGTGCACATTCCAAGAGTTGATATGATTGTTCCTTCAACTACTAGGCATACTATGACAACCACATCCGTTGTTGTCAGGACTACATCACCTCCACCATGTGACACATCGCCCCCGAGAGTGGCTACATCATCTGAGTTGATCATAAGAGGTAATGACAAAGGTACTGATCTTCCATCTCTACATGAGAATGATGAATGCCTTGTCAATTTGAATGCACCATCTGCTGAGCTACCCACTACTTTGATCACACCACCTATTTTAGAGGACTACGTTGATAATTTGACTTTGCCATGTGATCAAACAACTGAAATACCAACAATTTTGAGTGCACCCATTGAATTAACTATTGATGCAAAAGAACCAATGTTTAATCATTTTGATATGACCTCTAATCTTGGTGATGATTCTGTGTTGAATGACTTATTGCATGTTTGCTTATTTAAGCATGTTGTAGCATGTAAATTTGATGCAAGTAAGGTTTATTCACCAATGTTGGGATGGTTTAATGATGAACATTGTCAATCTTTTGAAATGAATAAGAGCTTCACTTATATGTGCAAACTGAGTTGCAATATTTTCATGTCTTCTACTTCTTGTGCTAATTTTTTGGCTTTAGATTTTATGAACTATGCAAGTTACTCATCTATTCATGTGTCATATATGCAAAAATCAAGGGAAGTAAAAATGGATGACATATACATATACAACATGTACACCTTGTCTGATAGAGGCAGAGGTGTCCCGTCTTTCGATGAGATGATGGATATCGCTTTGGTGGAAGTCGACTTTGACGATCCGACTACGAACGTGCGAGGACGTCGCGCCTTAGCAATCGCTAAACCAACTTCGAGAGGTTATTGACCACGCCGGAGCACGATCAACCTGACCACGAGGGTCTGTTTCCTGCGAGCAAACGAAGAACAAGCAAGAAACTAAGATTGCAATCTGGATATTGCGAATATAAGATGAAAGCTTTATTGATCAAGGTGGGGTTCTGTGACGCCTTTGTCTGGTCGTTGAACACAAACGAAGTACGCGAAGTTGCAGCTATGGCGAACTTTTAATCTAAACAAAACCCAAAGTCTAAACGATGCCCTAAGGGCTGTATATATGGAGGAAGAAGGGGGGGGGAATTTCGTGGCCCTTGGTGGAGGGGTCCGAAATCAACCCTATCTCTTGTTTCCCCACACATACGGACTCTAAAAATAGCCTATACTTATGTATTTCGAAATTACATGGGCCTGGCCCAATAATAAGGTGACGCAGCACCTAAAATAGCCTCGGGATGAAATTTATGAAGTGGCATCTTGTATATTTCGTCCAAGGCTTCATGCACCCATTATGGTGGCTTCAAAGTCCTGAAATCATCACTTGTAGCTCCGTTCTTGTTTCCCTTGCGCATGCCATCATCTCCATGCTTGTTCTTGCTCCAATGTTCATCCTTCTCCAAGCTAGGCCCTTCATTTGTAAGCAAAACAAATGTATCCAATTTAGGCAGCATCATATTCTCATGAACATTAGAATCATTACCAAGAAACGAAAGTACCTGGTAATTTAGTTGGCGTGCACGAGCTCTAGTAATTGGTCCAGTATGTATAGCAGCAGGAGCTGTGGGTGTAACAATTGTATTGATGTCCTCATCATCCTCCCCTTCTTGAAATGAAGTCGTCCTCGACGGAAGTTCATCTTCCTCACCCAAATAAGGCTTCAAATCTGCAATGTTAAAAGTGGGACTAACCCCAAACTCTGTAGGCAGCTCAAGTTTATATGCATTATCATTTATTTTCTCTAACACCTTAAAGGGACCATCAGCACGTGGCATTAACTTTGATTTGCGCAAATCAGGAAATCTATCCTTACGCAAATGTAACCAAACAAGATCTCCAGGTGCAAACACAACATGTTTTCTACCCTTATCTCCAGCAAGTTTATATTTAGCATTCATGCGCTCAATGTTTTCCTTAGTTAACTCATGCACTTTTAAAATCAATTCAGCACGTTGTTTAGCATCAAAATTAACCTTCTCCGAAGATGGAAGAGGCAACAAATCAATAGGTGCACGAGGTAGGAAACCATACACAACTTCAAAAGGGCACATCTTAGTAGTAGAATGCAATGAACGATTATAAGCAAATTCAATATGAGGCAAGCATTCCTCCCACATTTTCTTATTATTCTTCAAAACAGCCCTAAGCATAGTAGACAACGTTCTATTGACTACTTCAGTTTGTCCATCCGTTTGGGGGTGACAAGTAGTACTAAAAAGCAGTTTAGTCCCCAACTTAGCCCATAAACATCTCCAAAAGTGGCTAAGGAATTTAGTATCACGATCTGAAACAATAGTATTTGGCACACCATGCAAGCGAATAATTTCACGAAAGAACAAATCAGCAACATTAACAGCATCATCGCTTTTATGACATGGTATATAGTGTGCCATTTTCGAGAATCTATCCACGACAACAAATATGCTATCCCTCCCCTTCTTTGTTCGAGGTAAACCTAAAACAAAGTCCATAGATATATCCTCCCAAGGAACACTAGGTACAGGCAAAGGCATATATAAACCATGAGGATTGAGGCGTGACTTAGCTTTTTGACATGTAGTGCAGCGAGCAATAAAACGCTCAACATCCCGTCTCATCTTTGGCCAAAAGAAATGTGTAGCAAGTACGTCCTCCGTCTTCTTCACGCCAAAGTGTCCCATTAATCCTCCTCCATGCGCCTCCTGCAACAACAAAAGACGAATGGAGCTAGCTGGAATGCATAGCTTGTTAGCACGAAACACAAATCCATCGTTAACAACAAACTTGTTCCACATTCTTCCTTCTTTACAATTATGCATTACATCTTTAAAATCAGCATCATGCACATATTGATCTTTGATGGTCTCCAAACCAAATATTTTGAAGTCAAGTTGTGAAAGCATAGTATAGCGACGAGACAAAGCATCAGCAATAACATTTTCTTTTCCCTTCTTGTGTTTAATGACATAAGGGAAAGTCTCAATGAATTCAACCCATTTAGCATGTCTACGATTCAGTTTAGCTTGACTTTTAATATGTTTCAATGATTCATGATCAGAATGTATAACAAATTCTTTGGGCCATAAATAATGTTGCCATGTTTCTAAAGTCCGAACAAGAGCATATAATTCTTTATCATAAGTAGAATAATTCAGACTAGGCCCACTCAATTTTTCAGAAAAGTACGCAACAGGTTTGCCATCTTGTAATAACACACCCCCTAATCCAATTCCACTAGCATCACATTCAAGCTCAAAAGTCTTATTAAAATCAGGAAGTTGGAGTAAAGGAGCATGTGTCAACTTATCTTTCAATACCGTGAAGGCTTCTTCCTGTGCGGTACCCCAAAGAAAAGGCACATCTTTCTTTGTAAGCTCATTGAGAGGTGCAGCAATGGTGCTGAAATCTCTCACAAAACGCCTATAGAATCCAGCGAGGCCAAGAAAACTCCTCACTTGTGTGACCGTTTTGGGCTGCGGCCAACTCTCAATAGCTTCAATCTTGGCTTTATCAACTTCAATTCCCTGTGGAGTAACAACATAGCCAAGAAAAGATACTCGGTCGGTGCAAAAGGTGCACTTCCCAAGGTTACCAAACAAACGTGCATCACGTAGAGCAATAAAAACAGCACGTAAATGTTCCAAATGTTCCTCCAAAGATCTGCTATAAATCAAGATGTCATCAAAGTAAACTACCACAAATCGTCCAATGAAAGCACGTAAAACTTCGTTCATTAATCTCATGAAAGTACTAGGTGCATTAGTTAACCCAAAAGGCATGACTAACCACTCATATAATCCAAACTTAGTTTTAAATGCTGTTTTCCATTCATCTCCCAATTTCATACGAATTTGATGGTAGCCACTACGCAAATCAACTTTGGAGAATATTGTAGAGCCACTCAATTCATCAAGCATATCATCTAGCCTAGGAATAGGATGACGATAACGAATAGTAATATTATTAATGCCTCTACAATCAACACACATACGTGATGTACCATCCTTTTTCGGCACTAGAATAATAGGAACAGCACAAGGACTAAGGGATTCACGTATATAACCTTTGTCGAGAAGCTCTTGTACTTGACGCATAATCTCCTTCGTCTCCTCTGGATTGGTACGGTATGGTGCACGGTTTGGCAGTGAAGCACCGGGAATTAAGTCGATCTGATGCTCAATCCCTCGAATAGGCGGTAATCCCGGTGGCACGTCTTGTGAAAAAACGTCAGCGAACTCCTGCAAAATGTTAGTGACAGCAGGAGGCAAAGAGGAAGGCACGTCCTCGAATGAAAATAATGCCTCTTTGCACACAAAAGCATAGCAAACAGATTTGCTGAAATCTAGCTCATCAATATCAGATTTGGTGGCAAATAAACATGCACTTTTCAATTTAATTTCAGAAGCAACACTAGATGGTTTATTATTAGGCTTCATTTGTTGCTCAAATTCTTTTGCCACAATCTGATTTTCACTCTTATTCTTCTCCTGTTGTGCTTTATTAGCTCTATTAATATCATCTTTCAAAATGGAATCAGGGGTCATAGGAAGCAAAGTAATATTTTTATCCTTATGAACAAGAGTATAGTGATTGTTTCTACCATGGTGTACAGAATTTTTATCAAATTGCCATGGTCTACCAAGTAATAAGGAACATGCTTGCATAGGTACCACATCACAATCAACATAATCAACATATGTAGAGATACTAAAATGCACACGAACAGTACGTGTTACCTTAACCTTGCCGCTGTTGTTGAACCATTGGATGTAGTAAGGATGTGGATGTGGTCTTGTGGTGAGAGAAAGCTTCTCCACCATCTCCATGCTAGCCAAGTTGTTGCAGCTCCCTCCGTCTATGATGACGCGCACAGAACGTTCCTTCACAACTCCCTTGGTATGGAACAAATTGTGCCTCTGATTTTGCTCAGCTTGTGTGACCTGCACACTCAAAACACGTTGAGCAACTAAACATTCATACCTGTCAGCGTCTTTAGGAGCCATGTATTGCGCCTCATGATCAGAATCATCTCCACCATGTTCTTCACGTGTAATAAGAGCCAAAGTCTCCTCATCATAGTCACTAGCGGACTCATATCCACCATCCGCGGTAGCAATCATCACACGCGGAGATTTGCATTCTCTCGCATAATGACCTCCTCCCTTACAACGACGACAAATAATATCACTTGTGTGCCCTGTTGATGCCATGGAAGAAGAAGAACGCTGTGCAGGCCCCGCAGGTGCGCTCTTGGCAGATAATGGTGGTTGCGCCTGTTTTCTGGTATCACGGCTGGAGGTGGCACCGGATGGAGGTGCTGGTGCAGTTGAAGTAGAAGATGCACGTGGTGTCCATGATGAAGGTCGGCCTGCAGAAAAGTTAGTTCGCCCCAATGCTTGTCGATCCTGCACTTCACGTTCAGCTTTACAAGCAAGATGGAATAAACGAGTGATATTAGTATACTCCTTATAGTCTAGAATGGTCTGAATCTCTCTATTTAATCCACCCAGAAAACGTGCAAGCATAGCTTCATTCTCCTCAACAATACCACATCTAATCATGCCAGTTTGTAATTCCTGATAATATTCTTCTACAGAATTTTTCCCTTGTCTTAAACGCTGCAATTTTTGAAGCAATTCACGTTGATAATATGGTGGAACCCAACGCGTACGCATAGCAGTTTTCAAAGCAGCCCAAGTAGTTGGAATAGGATATAATCTACAATGTTCAGACCACCATACACATGCAAAACTAGTGAAAGCACAAACGGCAGCAGCAACCCGTCTATCCTCAGGATATTGTAAACATGTAAATCGTTGTTCAGTTTCTAACTCCCAAGTAAGATATATATCAGGAACATATCTACCCTCAAATGGTGGAATATTCAATTTCAGTTTAGGAATATGGACATCATCTCGTACCTGAGGTGGTGGTGCAGGCCTACCATTACGAATATATACCTGAGGTCGACCTGCTGGTGGCGGTACAGGTGGCTGCACGTAGTGTTGATTTTGATCAACCTCATCCTCATAATCTCCCACATAATCATCCTCCTCCGCATCAGCAGCAGGAGCCACAGAAGTATCAACAGCAGCACCAACAGTTTGGCCAAACGCAAGAGGAACACGGCTTGCTCGGCGGAGGTCTGCTTCGCGACGTGGAGGTAGTCGTTGTTGTTGTTGTTGGAGAGGTGCGTTAGCTGCAGCGGGTGGTGGTGGTGGAAGACGCGCGAGCTATTCATTAAACTTGTTATCGAGCTTTGTTTCGAACGTCTTCTCAAAGCCAGTGATCTTCTCCATGGCCTCTTCAAAATTGTTCAGCACATCTTGCACCTGTTCAGTCATCATTTGCTGAAACTTATCATGAAGCTCCTTGTTCGATAAATTCTCCCAGTCAATCTCGTCGGCTTGTGATCCTGGCATGGTTAGCAGCAATAGAAACACACAAGAATATGATCCTACAGACTACGAACAAGTGGTGGTGGTGGGTGTCACAAATCCGTCAAGCAAATCTCAAATTCTTACCAGTTCTTACCCAGCAGCAGGCGGTGATCGGCAATCGTTGTAGTCAAAAACTGTAAAAGCTTGGATAGAGCGATTACCAGGGAGAGTCAAACGCACGACGTAGATGTATGTGGAGCTGGGAAGGCTTATAATATGGTAGCAAAAAGGGTCAGCAATAATCAATTCAGAGATGCAAAGTTGAATAAACGCTCAACGACGGTACTGTGCTGGTCCTAGGCTAGACCGTACTAGAGACGCGAGCCTAGAACACTAACAAAATCACGGCGCGGCACGTAAACAAGGGAAAAGCACATTCTGAATTTTTTTTTCGCTCTTTGTTTTTTTTTTGCGCTCTTTTTTTTTGCGCTGCTTTTTTTTTTGCGAAAAATCACTATAATGGCGAGTGTCTCAAAACTCTTCCTAGCTCAAACGGACAGGATGGGCACGAAATTTTTTCGACCAATTTTTTTTTTTTTCGACTGCCCGGACCCAAAAACTGGAAACGGGTCAAAAAAAACTTCCTATAATGGCACCTGTCTCAAAACACTCAAAAACACCTAAAAATAGGATAGCCAGAATTTTTTTCGAAAAATGCGTTTTCGAAAAATTTTGGGCCTAAACGGAGCGTGGCTACCCGACTCTTTTTTTTTCCGAAACCTACTCCGGCAAGGAAACATGAATCGGAATCTGGATGGATCCCGAAAACAAACCTAATATGACAAGAACTCGGATTGGTGGTGGATATATGGTGGTAGATGGCAGCGGTGGTGGTATATGACAGCTGTGGTGGTATATGGATACCGATTCGAAGCGGTGGCGGATAAGCGGTGGTGGTAGATGGCAGGGGTGATGATGATGGTGCGGCGGCGGCGTGACAACTTATGACCAGAACTCGAAACTCTAAAAGACTAGACTCTAAGACCAGCAACTAGACACGACGATGCAACCGCAAATTCAACAAAGCAAAACCCTAAAAAGATTATGCAAAGGCTCAGATTGGTTCGGATATGATGAACTAACCCTAATTTTTTTTGTGGCTTTTTCGTGGACTGTAGGTATGAAGAACAGACTCGATCTAAACTACGAAAAACTGTAAAATCTCACCGAGCAACCTGGAAATCTGATACCACTTGATAGAGGCAGAGGTGTCCCGTCTTTCGATGAGATGATGGATATCGCTTTGGTGGAAGTCGACTTTGACGATCCGACTACGAACGTGCAAGGACGTCGCGCCTTAGCAATCGCTAAACCAACTTCGAGAGGTTATTGACCACGCCGGAGCACGATCAACCTGACCACGAGGGTCTGTTTCCTGCGAGCAAACGAAGAACAAGCAAGAAACTAAGATTGCAATCTGGATATTGCGAATATAAGATGAAAGCTTTATTGATCAAGGTGGGGTTCTGTGACGCCTTTGTCTGGTCGTTGAACACAAACGAAGTACGCGAAGTTGCAGCTATGGCGAACTTTTAATCTAAACAAAAGCCAAAGTCTAAACGATGCCCTAAGGGCTGTATATATGGAGGAAGAAGGGGGGGGGGGATTTCGTGGCCCTTGGTGGAGGGGTCCGAAATCAACCCTATCTCTTGTTTCCCCACACATACGGACTCTAAAAATAGCCTATACTTATGTATTTCGAAATTACATGGGCCTGGCCCATTAATAAGGTGACGCAGCACCTAAAATAGCCTCGGGACGAAATTTATGAAGTGGCATCTTGTATATTTCGTCCAAGGCTTCATGCACCCATTATGGTGGCTTCAAAGTCCTGAAATCATCACTTGTAGCTCCGTTCTTGTTTCCCTTGCGCATGCCATCATCTCCATGCTTGTTCTTGCTCCAATGTTCATCCTTCTCCAAGCTAGGCCCTTCATTTGTAAGCAAAACAAATGTATCCAATTTAGGCAGCATCATATTCTCATGAACATTAGAATCATTACCAAGAAACGAAAGTACCTGGTAATTTAGTTGGCGTGCACGAGCTCTAGTAATTGGTCCAGTATGTATAGCAGCAGGAGCTGTGGGTGTAACAATTGTATTGATGTCCTCATCATTGTCTCTTTTGTTAGCCACATTTCAGATTAAGCAACGCCGAGGACGGCTTTATTTTCAAGAAGGGGAGGATGATGAGGACATGACTACCTTGGATATGACCAAAAATATTGCATATATGCATATTTGTCAGGTGATTTCTAGTGCAAACTATTCAATAATCTATTTATGTTATCCAGAACAAAACTACTTCACACACTTTTGTGTTTTGTCTAATTGCAGGTGTATGGGACATTTGTACAATCCACATATGAAGATAAGGAAGAAAGAGATGTTTATTTGCTGTCCAAAAAGTTCTATCACGTCACTTTTGGCCCAAGAGAAGATAGAGTCCAAGTCTCTCACGTTCTGGATTCAGATTCGGACTGCACAGACATACCTGACTCAAAACGCACACAAGTTTTTCATACGGACTCCGAATTGGTTGATTCTTTTTTTGTTGGAAACTAGATTTCGTGCACTTTCCAACCCAATTGGAATCACCTTCAAATTCGTCCGGAGAGTTGAGTTGTGGACGAAACAATCTGATGCTGCAGCAGAATCCGAGTCAAACTACAAGTCCAAAGGTGTTACATCACCTCCACTTGGGCCCATTGGCCTTGTACGACCTAGATTTAGTTTTAGGCTGCCTTGGGACGTCCTCCCACCTCCTTGGCCGCCACCCCTTGCTCCTATATAAGTAGATCCATCTAGTAGCTTTTCCTTGGGATTTGTTTAGTTAAAAGTTAGCCATTGCAACTTCGTGTACTTCGTTTGTGTCCAACGACCAGACCAAGACCGCTTACGGATCCCCACCATTATCAATACTTCATATATATTCGCAATATTCAGATTGCTTTATCATATTCTTGCTCGTTCTTCGATTGCTTGCAGGAATAGACCTTCGTGGTCAGGTTGATCGTGCTCCAGCGTGGTCAATAACCTCTCGGAGTTGGTTTAGCGATTGCTAAGGCGCAACGTCGTGCACGTTTGTAGTCGGATCGTCAAAGTCGTCTCCACCAAATCGATAGTTATCATCTCATCGAAAAATCGGGACACCCCGTCTCTATCAGATTTTATGAACTATGCAAGTTACTCATCTATTCATGTGTCATATATGCAAAAATCAAGGGAAGTAAAAATGGATGACATATACATATACAACATGTACACCTTGTCTCTTTTGTTAGCCACATTTCAGATTAAGCAACGCCGAGGACGGCTTTATTTTCAAGAAGGGGAGGATGATGAGGACATGACTACCTTGGATATGACCAAAAATATTGCATATATGCATATTTGTCAGGTGATTTCTAGTGCAAACTATTCAATAATCTATTTATGTTATCCAGAACAAAAATACTTCACACACTTTTGTGTTTTGTCTAATTGCAGGTGTATGGGACATTTGTACAATCCAAATATGAAGATAAGGAAGAAAGAGATGTTTATTTGCTGTCCAAAAAGTTCTCTCACGTCACTTTTGGCCCAAGAGAAGATAGAGTCCAAGTCTCTCACGTTCTGGATTCAGATTCGGACTGCACAGACACACTACGCACACAAGTTTTTCATATGGACTCCGAATTGGGTGATTCTTTTTTTGTTGGAAACTAGATTTCGTGCACTTTCCAACCCAATTGGAATCACCTTCAAATTCGTCCGGAGCGTTGAGTTGTGGACGAAACAATCTGATGCTGCACCAGAATCCGAGTCAAACTACAAGTCCAAAGGTGTTACATCACCTCCACTTGGGCCCATTGGCCTTGTACGACCTAGATATAGTTTTAGGCTGCCTTGGGACGTCCTCCCACCTCCTTGGGCGCCACCCCTTGCTCCTATATAAGTAGATCCATCTAGTAGCTTTTCCTTGGGATTTATTTAGTTAAAAGTTAGCCATTGCAACTTCGTGTACTCGTTTGTGTCCAACGACCAGACCAAGACCGCTTCCGGATCCCCACCATTATCAATACCTCATATATATTTGCAATATTCAGATTGCTTTATCATATTCTTGCTCGTTCTTCAATTGCTTGCAGGAATAGACCTTCGTGGTCAGGCTGACTGATGAGGACATGACTACCTTGGATATGACCAAAAATATTGCATATATGCATATTTGTCAGGTGATTTCTAGTGCAAACTATTCAATAATCTATTTATGTTATCCAGAACAAAAATACTTCACACACTTTTGTGTTTTGTCTAATTGCAGGTGTATGGGACATTTGTACAATCCACATATGAAGATAAGGAAGAAAGAGATGTTTATTTGCTTTCCAAAAAGTTCTCTCACGTCACTTTTGGCCCAAGAGAAGATAGAGTCCAAGTCTCTCACGTTCTGGATTCAGATTCGGACTGCACAGACACACCTGACTCAAAACGCACACAAGTTTTTCATACGGACTCCGAATTGGGTGATTCTTTTTTTGTTGGAAACTAGATTTTGTGCACTTTCCAACCCAATTGGAATCACCTTCAAATTCGTCCGGAGCGTTGAGTTGTGGACGAAACAATCTGATGCTGCAGCAGAATCCGAGTCAAACTACAAGTCCAAAGGTGTTACATCACCTCCACTTGGGCCCATTGGCCTTGTACGACCTAGATTTAGTTTTAGGCTGCCTTGGGACGTCCTCCCACCTCCTTGGCCGCCACCCCTTGCTCCTATATAAGTAGATCCATCTAGTAGCTTTTCATTGGGATTTGTTTAGTTAAAAGTTAGCCAACGCAACTTCGTGTACTTCGTTTGTGTCCAACGACCAGACCAAGACCGCTTTCGGATCCCCACCTTTATCAATACTTCATACATATTTGCAATATTCAGATTGCTTTTATCATATTCTTGCTTGTTCTTCGATTGCTTGCAGGAATAGACCTTCGTGGTCAGGCTGACCGTGCTTCCAGCATCGTCAGTAACCTCAGGAGATTGGTTTAGCGATTGCTAAGGCGCAACGTCGTGCACGTTTGTAGTCGGATCGTTAAAGTCGTCTCCACCAAATTGATAGTTATCATCTCATCGAAAGATCGGGACCCTCGCCTCTATCAAGTGGTATCAGTTTTCAGGTTGCTCGGTGAGAATTTCCAGTTTTTCTTAGATTAGATTTATTTTCTTACCTATTGTCCAAGAAAAAGCCACAAAAAAAGTTAGATCTGTCCATCCTTTATCCAAGCCAGTCTGAGCCTTTGCAATTTTCTATTCATTGCTTGCATAGTTGAATTATCGGTTGCATCGTCGTGTCAGTTGCTGGTCTTAGTGTCTAGTTCCTTTAGAGTTTCGAGTTCTGTTCACCTTAGTCACGCCGCCGCTGCATCATTATCCGTTCCGCTGTCCACCATCCCATCTATTAATTTCCACCACGTGCTATGCACTGTTCATTGTCATAATCATAGTTGAGGTCATTCACATCTTCGCCTGATCCAATCTGCATCTTATCTAGTTTGTCTTGGAAAGAGGGAGAAAAAAAAGATAGAGAAAAAAAAGAGAAAAAAAGGAAAGAAAAAGAGAGAGAAGAAAAAAAGCGTGAGAAAAAAAAAGAGAAGAAAAAATTGGATCTATCTAGAATCAATCTCGTACCTGAATTCGGATTGGAATCTGTTTTGCGCACTGTTCAGTAAAACAGGTGTATCTTCCTCATACGAAGTCCGTTTTGGCTCCGTGAGTACTCAAATTGAAGATAGCGACGAGCCGCATCTAGATAGTTGCAGAAGCTAGTTCAATATTTGACACCTCAAAATCGTCTTCTAAACAGATCTTTTTGCCCTCCGAAGTTCATGAACACAGCTTGTTCCAATTTTTCAGGCCAGTTTTAGAATTCTTTGACTCCTCATATCAACTCGGAATTGAGTGATTCTTTTTGCATTGGAAATCTTGAGTTAGTAGCATTCTTTGAAATAATTTATTAGAAAATTGTCTCAAACTTTTCAAGAGGAAAGTTGGAGAGAGAGTTGTTGTATATCCTGCTTGGCAGTTGTTTTTCATCATTATCTTCACTGTCGTTGTGATCTTCACTTATATCTTGCTGTCAAGAGCTACTTAGTATCCTTCATTGATGCTAGTTGTGCTACGCCGTGACCTTATTAGTGTTCTAGGCTCGCGTCTCTAGTCCGGTCTAGCCTAGGACCAGCACAGTACCGTCGTTGAGCGTTTATTCAACATTGCATCTTTGAATTGATTATTGCTAATCTTTTGCTACCATATATAGCCAACCCAGCTCCACATATTTCTACACCGTGTATACGTACGCTCCCCTGGCAATCGCTTTACTCAATATTCGGAGTTACTTGAAACCGCTGGTTGCCGATCACCGCCTGCTGCATGGTAAGAACTTGTAAGACATTGATATTTGCTTTACTGTGAGCGTTTTACCACCACATCCTAGTAGTTATAGGAACATTATTTTTGGGTTTTGTTTCTTGTTCTACTAATCATGACAGGATCCAGAGTCAATTCATGGGCTTTGTCGATCGCGGGAGACGTGCCACCACCTTTGCAAATACCACAACCGTCACGAGAGGTGCACAAACATCCAAATGCACATGATCAGGTTAATGTATCTATACCACCATTTAATGGCCGTTTTAAACCTGCTTTATATATTGAATGGGAGTTCGACATAAAAAATATATTTGCTTCCCATAATTTCGATGAACATAAAAAGGTTAAGGTTGCGGTTGGTTCTTTCACTGGTTATGCTTTGGTTTGGTGGAGTGAATATTGTCGGTTACACCCTGATTTGAAACTTGCCATGCGACATACTTTCGTCCCTGCTTATTATACTCGTGACATGATTAAGAAGTTGCAACACTTAAAACAAGGTAGTGAAACTGTAACAAAATATTATGATGATTTACAAACTACCTTGTTGCATTCCTCTTTAGAAGAAAGTGAAGATGATTTTATGGATAGATTTTGGGGAGGATTAAACCGTGATATTCAAGAGATACTAATTCATGAAGAGTGTTATCCTATGGACCATTTGTTTCATCTTGCTTGCAAAGCTGAACAGGAAATAAAACGACGTGTTGGCCACGAGGAGAACAAGCGCACGGTGCACATTCCAAGAGTTGATATGATTGTTCCTTCAACTACTAGGCATACTATGACAACCACATCCGTTGTTGTCAGGACTACATCACCTCCACCATGTGACACATCGCCTCCGAGAGTGGCTACATCATCTGAGTTGATCATAAGAGGTAATGACAAAGGTACTGATCTTCCATCTCTACATGAGAATGATGAATGCCTTGTCAATTTGAATGCACCATCTGATGAGCTACCCACTACTTTGATCACACCACCTATTTTAGAGGACTACGTTGATAATTTGACTTTGCCATGTGATCAAACAACTGAAATACCAAAAATTTTGAGTGCACCCATTGAATTAACTATTGATGCAAAAGAACCAATGTTTAATCATTTTGATATGACCTCTAATCTTGGTGATGATTCTGTGTTGAATGACTTATTGCATGTTTGCTTATTTAAGCATGTTGTAGCATGTAAATTTGATGCAAGTAAGGTTTATTCACCAATGTTGGGATGGTTTAATGATGAACATTGGCAATCTTTTGAAATGAATAAGAGCTTCACTTATATGTGCAAACTGAGTTGCAATATTTTCATACCTTTTACTTCTTGTGCTAATTTTTTGGCTTTAGATTTTATGAACTATGCAAGTTACTCATCTATTCATGTGTCATATATGCAAAAATCAAGGGAAGTAAAAATGGATGACATATACATATACAACATGTACACCTTGTCTCTTTTGTTAGCCACATTTCAGATTAAGCAACGCCGAGGACGGCTTTATTTTCAAGAAGGGGAGGATGATGAGGACATGACTACCTTGGATATGACCAAAAATATTGCATATATGCATATTTGTCAGGTGATTTCTAGTGCAAACTATTCAATAATCTATTTATGTTATCCAGAACAAAAATACTTCACACACTTTTGTGTTTTGTCTAATTGCAGGTGTATGGGACATTTGTACAATCCACATATGAAGATAAGGAAGAAAGAGATGTTTATTTGCTTTCCAAAAAGTTCTCTCACGTCACTTTTGGCCCAAGAGAAGATAGAGTCCAAGTCTCTCACGTTCTGGATTCAGATTCGGACTGCACAGACACACCTGACTCAAAACGCACACAAGTTTTTCATACGGACTCCGAATTGGGTGATTCTTTTTTTGTTGGAAACTAGATTTTGTGCACTTTCCAACCCAATTGGAATCACCTTCAAATTCGTCCGGAGCGTTGAGTTGTGGACGAAACAATCTGATGCTGCAGCAGAATCCGAGTCAAACTACAAGTCCAAAGGTGTTACATCACCTCCACTTGGGCCCATTGGCCTTGTACGACCTAGATTTAGTTTTAGGCTGCCTTGGGACGTCCTCCCACCTCCTTGGCCGCCACCCCTTGCTCCTATATAAGTAGATCCATCTAGTAGCTTTTCATTGGGATTTGTTTAGTTAAAAGTTAGCCAACGCAACTTCGTGTACTTCGTTTGTGTCCAACGACCAGACCAAGACCGCTTTCGGATCCCCACCTTTATCAATACTTCATACATATTTGCAATATTCAGATTGCTTTTATCATATTCTTGCTCGTTCTTCGATTGCTTGCAGGAATAGACCTTCGTGGTCAGGCTGACCGTGCTTCCAGCATCGTCAGTAACCTCAGGAGATTGGTTTAGCGATTGCTAAGGCGCAACGTCGTGCACGTTTGTAGTCGGATCATCAAAGTCGTCTCCACCAAATTGATAGTTATCATCTCATCGAAAGATCGGGACCCTCGCCTCTATCACTGACCGTGCTTCCGGCATCGTCAGTAACCTCAGGAGATTGGTTTAGCGATTGCTAAGGCGCAACGTCATGCACGTTTGTAGTCAGATCGTCAAAGTCGTCTCCACCAAATCGATAGTTATCATCTCATCGAAAGATCGGGACACCCCCGCCTCTATCACTAAGTCACGACTCAATCCTCATGGTTTATATATTCCTTTGCCTGTACCTAGTGTTCCTTGGGAGGATATATCTATGGACTTTGTTTTAGGTTTACCTCGAACAAAGAAGGGGAGGGATAGCATACTTGTTGTCCTGGATAGATTCTCGAAAATGGCACACTTTATACCATGTCATAAAAGCGATGATGCTGTTAATGTTGCTGATTTGTTCTTTCGTGAAATTATTCGCTTGCATGGTGTGCCAAATACTATTGTTTCGAATCGTGATACTAAATTTCTTAGCCACTTTTGGAGATGTTTATGGGCTAAGTTGGGGACTAAACTGCTTTTTAGTACTACTTGTCACCCCCAAACTGATGGACAAACTGAAGTAGTCAATAGAATGTTGTCTACTATGCTTAGGGCTGTTTCAAAGAATAATAGGAAAATGTGGGAGGAATGCTTGCCTCATATTGAATTTGCTTATAATCGTTCATTGCATTCTACTACTAAGATGTGCCCTTTTGAAGTTGTGTATGGTTTCCTACCTCGTGCACCTATTGATTTGTTGCCTCTTCCATCTTCGGAGAAGGTTAATTTTGATGCTAAACAACATGCTGAATTGATTTTAAAAATGCATGAGTTAACTAAGGAAAACATTGAGCGTATGAATGCTAAATATAAACTTGCTGGAGATAAGGGTAGAAAACATGTTGTGTTTGCACCTGGAGATCTTGTTTGGTTACATTTGCATAAGGATAGATTTCCTGATTTGCGCAAATCAAAGTTAATGCCACGTGCTGATGGTCCCTTTAAGGTGTTAGAGAAAATAAATGATAATGCGATGAGGACATCAATACAATTGTTACACCCACAGCCCCTGCTGCTATACATACTGGACCAATTACTAGAGCTCGTGCACGCCAACTAAATTACCAGGTACTTTCGTTTCTTGGTAATGATTCTAATGTTCATGAGAATATGATGCTGCCTAAATTGGATACATTTGTTTTGCTTACAAATGAAGGGCCTAGCTTGGACAAGGATGAACATTGGAGCAAGAACAAGCATGGAGATGATGGCATGCGCAAGGGGAACAAGAACGGAGTTACAAGTGATGATTTCAGGACTTTGAAGCCACCATAATGGGTGCATGAAGCCTTGGACGAAATATACAAGATGCCACTTCATAAATTTCGTCCCGAGGCTATTTTAGGTGCTGCGTCACCTTATTATTGGGCCAGGCCCATGTAATTTCGAAATACATAAGTATAGGCTATTTTTAGAGCCCGTATGTGTGGGGAAACAAGAGATAGGGTTGATTTCGGACCCCTCCACCAAGGGCCACGAAATTCCCCCCTCTTCCTCCATATATACAGCCCTTAGGGCATCGTTTAGACTTTGGGTTTTGTTTTGATTAAAAGTTCGCCATAGCTGCAACTTCGCGAACTTCGTTTGTGTTCAACGACCAGACAAAGGCGTCACAGAACCCCACCTTGATCAATAAAGCTTTCATCTTATATTCGCAATATCCAGATTGCAATCTCAGTGATGAGGACATCAATACAATTGTTACACACACAGCCCCTGCTGCTATACATACTGGACCAATTACTAGAGCTCGTGCACGCCAACTAAATTACCAGGTACTTTCGTTTCTTGGTAATGATTCTAATGTTCATGAGAATATGATGCTGCCTAAATTGGATACATTTGTTTTGCTTACAAATGAAGGGCCTAGCTTGGAGAAGGATGAACATTGGAGCAAGAACAAGCATGGAGATGATGGCATGCGCAAGGGGAACAAGAACGGAGTTACAAGTGATGATTTCAGGACTTTGAAGCCACCATAATGGGTGCATGAAGCCTTGGACGAAATATACAAGATGCCACTTCATAAATTTCGTCCCGAGGCTATTTTAGGTGCTGCGTCACCTTATTATTGGGCCAGGCCCATGTAATTTCGAAATACATAAGTATAGGCTATTTTTAGAGTCCGTATGTGTGGGGAAACAAGAGATAAGGGTTGATTTCGGACCCCTCCACCAAGGGCCACGAAATTCCCCCCCTCTTCCTCCATATATACAGCCCTTAGGGCATCGTTTAGACTTTGGGTTTTGTTTAGATTAAAAGTTCGCCATAGCTGCAACTTCGCGTACTTCGTTTGTGTTCAACGACCAGACAAAGGCGTCACAGAACCCCACCTTGATCAATAAAGCTTTCATCTTATATTCGCAATATCCAGATTGCAATCTTAGTTTCTTGCTTCTTCTTCGTTTGCTCGCAGGAAACAGACCCTCGTGGTCAGGTTGATCGTGCTCCGGCGTGGTCAATAACCTCTCGGAGTTGGTTTAGCGATTGCTAAGGCGCGACGTCCTCGCACGTTCGTAGTCGGATCGTCAAAGTCGACTTCCACCAAAGCGAAATCCACCATCTCATCGAAAGACGGGACACCTTTGCCTCTATCATAATATCACTCGTTTATTCCATCTTGCTTGTAAAGCTGAACGTGAAGTGCAGGATCGACAAGCATTGGGGCGAACTAACTTTTCTGCAGGCCGACCTTCATCATGGACACCACGTGCATCTTCTACTTCAACTGCACCAGCACCTCCATCCGGTGCCACCTCCAGCCGTGATACAAAAAAACAGGCACAACCACCATTATCTGCCAAGAGCGCACCTGCGGGGCCTGCACAGCGTTCTTCTTCTTCCATGGCATCAACAGGGCACACAAGTGATATTATTTGTCGTCGTTGTAAGGGAGGAGGTCATTATGCGAGGGAATGCAAATCTCCGCGTGTGATGATTGCTACCGCGGATGGTGGATATGAGTCCGCTAGTGACTATGATGAGGAGACATTGGCTCTTATTACACGTGAAGAACATGGTGGAGATGATTCTGATCATGAGACGCAATACATGGCTCCTGAGGACGCTGACAGGTATGAATGTTTAGTTGCTCAACGTGTTTTGAGTGTGCAGGTCACACAAGCTGAGCAAAATCAGAGGCACAATTTGTTCCATACCAAGGGAGTTGTGAAGGAACGTTCTGTGCACGTCATAATAGACGGAGGGAGCTGCAACAACTTGGCTAGCATGGAGATGGTGGAGAAGCTTTCTCTCACCACAAGACCACATCCACATCCTTACTACATCCAATGGTTCAACAACAGCGGCAAGGTTAAGGTAACACGTACTGTTCGTGTGCATTTTAGTATCTCTACATATGCTGATTATGTTGATTGTGATGTGGTACCTATGCAAGCATGTTCCTTATTACTTGGTAGACCATGGCAATTTGATAAAAATTCTGTACACCATGGTAGAAACAATCACTATACTCTTGTTCATAAGGATAAAAATATTACTTTGCTTCCTATGACTCCTGATTCCATTTTGAAAGATGATATTAATAGAGCTAATAAAGCAAAACAAGAGACGAATAAGAGTGAAAATCAGATTGTGGCAAAAGAATTTGAGCAACAAATGAAGCCTAATAATAAACCATCTAGTGTTGCTTCTGAAATTAAATTGAAACGTGCATGTTTATTTGCCACCAAATCTGATATTGATGAGCTAGATTTCAGCAAATCTGTTTGCTATGCTTTTGTGTGCAAAGAGGCATTATTTTCATTCGAGGACGTGCCTTCCTCTTTGCCTCCTGCTGTCACTAACATTTTGCAGGAGTTCGCTGACGTCTTTCCACAAGACGTGCCACCGGGATTACCGCCTATTCGAGGGATTGAGCATCAGATTGACTTAATTCCCGGTGCTTCACTGCCAAACCGTGCACCATACCGTACCAATCCGGAGGAGACGAAGGAGATTATGCGCCAAGTACAAGAGCTTCTCGACAAAGGTTATATACGCGAATCCCTTAGTCCTTGTGCTGTTCCTATTATTCTAGTGCCGAAAAAGGATGGTACATCACGTATGTGTGTTGATTGTAGAGGCATTAATAATATTACTATTCGTTATCGTCATCCTATTCCTAGGCTAGATGATATGCTTGATGAATTGAGTGGCTCTACAATATTCTCCAAAGTTGATTTGCGTAGTGGCTACCATCAAATTCGTATGAAATTGGGAGATGAATGGAAAACAGCATTTAAAACTAAGTTTGGATTATATGAGTGGTTAGTCATGCCTTTTGGGTTAACTAATGCACCTAGTACTTTCATGAGATTAATGAACGAAGTTTTACGTGCTTTCATTGGACGATTTGTGGTAGTTTACTTTGATGACATACTGATTTATAGCAGATCTTTGGAAGAACATTTGGGACATTTACGTGCTGTTTTTATTGCTCTACGTGATGCACGTTTGTTTGGTAACCTTGGGAAGTGCACCTTTTGCACCGACCGAGTATCTTTTCTTGGCTATGTTGTTACTCCACAGGGAATTGAAGTTGACAAAGCCAAGATTGAAGCTATTGAGAGTTGGCCGCAGCCCAAAACGGTCACACAAGTGAGGAGTTTTCTTGGCCTCGCTGGATTCTATAGGCGTTTTGTGAGAGATTTCAGCACCATTGCTGCACCTCTCAACGAGCTTACAAAGAAGGATGTTCCTTTTGTTTGGGGTACCGCACAGGAAGAAGCCTTCACGGTATTGAAAGATAAGTTGACACATGCTCCTTTACTCCAACTTCCTGATTTTAATAAGACTTTTGAGCTTGAATGTGATGCTAGTGGAATTGGATTAGGAGGTGTGTTATTACAAGATGGCAAACCTGTTGCATACTTTTCTGAAAAATTGAGTGGGCCTAGTCTGAATTATTCTACTTATGATAAAGAATTATATGCTCTTGTTCGGACTTTAGAAACATGGCAACATTATTTATGGCCCAAAGAATTTGTTATACATTCTGATCATGAATCTTTGAAACACATTAAAAGTCAAGCTAAACTGAATCGTAGACATGCTAAATGGGTTGAATTCATTGAGACTTTCCCTTATGTCATTAAACACAAGAAGGGAAAAGAAAATGTTATTGCTGATGCATTGTCTCGTCGCTATACTATGCTTTCACAACTTGACTTCAAAATATTTGGTTTGGAGACCATCAAAGATCAATATGTGCATGATGCTGATTTTAAAGATGTAATGCAGAATTGTAAAGAAGGAAGAATGTGGAACAAGTTTGTCGTTAACGATGGATTTGTGTTTCGTGCTAACAAGCTATGCATTCCAGCTAGCTCCGTCCGTCTTTTGTTGTTGCAGGAGGCGCATGGAGGAGGATTAATGGGACACTTTGGCGTGAAGAAGACGGAGGACGTACTTGCTACACATTTCTTTTGGCCAAAGATGAGACGGGATGTTGAGCGTTTTATTGCTCGATGCACTACATGTCAAAAAGCTAAGTCACGACTCAATCCTCATGGTTTATATATGCCTTTGCCTGTACCTAGTGTTCCTTGGGAGGATATATCTATGGACTTTGTTTTAGGTTTACCTCGAACAAAGAAGGGGAGGGATAGCATATTTGTTGTCGTGGATAGATTCTCGAAAATGGCACACTTTATACCATGTCATAAAAGCGATGATGCTGTTAATGTTGCTGATTTGTTCTTTCGTGAAATTATTCGCTTGCATGGTGTGCCAAATACTATTGTTTCAGATCGTGATACTAAATTTCTTAGCCACTTTTGGAGATGTTTATGGGCTAAGTTGGGGACTAAACTGCTTTTTAGTACTACTTGTCACCCCCAAACTGATGGACAAACTGAAGTAGTCAATAGAACGTTGTCTACTATGCTTAGGGCTGTTTTGAATGATAATAAGAAAATGTGGGAGGAATGCTTGCCTCATATTGAATTTGCTTATAATCGTTCATTGCATTCTACTACTAAGATGTGCCCTTTTGAAGTTGTGTATGGTTTCCTACCTCGTGCACCTATTGATTTGTTGCCTCTTCCATCTTCGGAGAAGGTTAATTTTGATGCTAAACAACGTGCTGAATTGATTTTAAAAATGCATGAGTTAACTATGGAAAACATTGAGCGCATGAATGCTAAATATAAACTTGCTGGAGATAAGGGTAGAAAACATGTTGTGTTTGCACCTGGAGATCTTGTTTGGTTACATTTGCGTAAGGATAGATTTCCTAATTTGCGCAAATCAAAGTTAATGCCACGTGTTGATGGTCCCTTTAAGGTGTTAGAGAAAATAAATGATAATGCATATAAACTTGAGCTGCCTGCAGATTTTGGGGTTAGTCCCACTTTTAACATTGCAGATTTGAAGCCTTATTTGGGTGAGGAAGATGAACTTCCGTCGAGGACGACTTCATTTCAAGAAGGGGAGGATGATGAGGACATCAATACAATTGTTACACCCACAGCCCCTGCTGCTATACATACTGGACCAATTACTAGAGCTCGTGCACGCCAACTAAATTACCAGGTACTTTCGTTTCTTGGTAATGATTCTAATGTTCATGAGAATATGATGCTGCCTAAATTGGATACATTTGTTTTGCTTACAAATGAAGGGCCTAGCTTGGACAAGGATGAACATTGGAGCAAGAACAAGCATGGAGATGATGGCATGCGCAAGGGGAACAAGAACGGAGTTACAAGTGATGATTTCAGGACTTTGAAGCCACCATAATGGGTGCATGAAGCCTTGGACGAAATATACAAGATGCCACTTCATAAATTTCGTCCCGAGGCTATTTTAGGTGCTGCGTCACCTTATTATTGGGCCAGGCCCATGTAATTTTGAAATACATAAGTATAGGCTATTTTTAGAGTCCGTATGTGTGGGGAAACAAGAGATATGGTTGATTTCGGACCCCTCCACCAAGGGCCACGAAATTCCCCCCTCTTCCTCCATATATACAGCCCTTAGGGCATCGTTTAGACTTTGGGTTTTGTTTAGATTAAAAGTTCGCCATAGCTGGAACTTCGCGTACTTCGTTTGTGTTCAACGACCAGACAAAAGCGTCACAGAACCCCACCTTGATCAATAAAGCTTTCATCTTATATTCGCAATATCCAGATTGTAATCTCAGTTTCTTGCTTGTTCTTCGTTTGCTCGCAGGAAACAGACCTTCGTGGTCAGGTTGATCGTGCTCCGGCGTGGTCAATAACCTCTCGGAGTTGGTTTAGCGATTGCTATGGCGCGACGTCCACGCACGTTCGTAGTCGGATCGTCAAAGTCGACTGCCACCAAAGCGATATCCATCATCTCATCGAAAGACGGGACACCTTTGCCTCTATCACAAGGGGAACAAGAACAGAGCTACAAGTGATGATTTCAGGACGTTGAAGCCACCATAATGAGTGCATGAAGCCTTGGATGAAATATACAAGATGCTACTTCATAATTTTCGTCCACATGCTATTCTAGGTGTTGCGTCACCTTTTTATTGGGCCAGGCCCATGTAATTTTGAAATACATAAGTATAGGCTATTTTTAGAGTCCGTATGTATGGGGAAACAAGAATTAGGGTTGGTTTCGGACCCCTCCCTCAGGGGCCACGAAATTCCCCCCTCTTCCTCCATATATACAGCCCTTAGGGCGTCGTTTAGACTTTGGGTTTTGTTTAGATTAAAGTTCGCCATAGCTGCAACTTCGCATACTTCGTTTGTGTTCAACGACCAGACAAAGGCGTCACAGAACCCCACCTTGATCAATAAAGCTTTCATCTTATATTCGCAATATCCAGATTGCAATCTCAGTTTCTTGCTTGTTCTTCGTTTTATCGCAGGAAACAGACCCTCGTGGTCAGGTTGATCGTGCTCCGGCTTGGTCAATAACCTCTCGGAGTTGGTTTAGCTATTGCTAAGGCGCGATGTCCTCGCACGTTCGCAATCGGATCATCAAAGTCGACTTCCACCAAAGCGAAATCCATCATCTCATTGAAAGACGGGACACCTTTGCCTCTATCAGGCATACACGTGATATTATTTGTCGTTGTTGTAAGGGAAGAGGTCATTATGCGAGAGAATGCAAATCTCAGTGTGTGATGATTGCAAGTGAGGATGGTGGGTATGAGTCCGCTAGTGACTATGATGACGAGATGTTGGCTCTTATTACACGTGAAGAACACGGTGGAGATGATTCTAATCATGAGACGCAATACATGGCTCCTGAAGACGCTGACATGTATGAATGTTTAGTTGCTCAACGTGTTTTGTGTGTGCAGGTCACACAAGCTAAGGCGCGATGTCCTCGCACGTTCATAGTCGGATCGTCAAAGTCGATTTCCACCAAAGCGATATCCATCATCTCATCGAAAGACGGACACCTTTGCCTCTATCAGATTCACAAATTCGCAAGCGAAACAAGTAGAACAATAGCAATGAATGGCACACGGAAACACACACATGGATAGATAAATAGGGTCGTGCAACCAAGGAATGAGCACAAAATGTGGAATCCACGGAAAACGCTCCTGTTGCACAACTCAAGAGAGACGCTAGCACAATTGCTCAATAGGCGGATACGACACTTGTGCACAACCTATAAGATGCAAAATATAGCAACTACTTGATAGAGGCTAAGGTGTCCCGTCTTTCGATGAGATGATGGATATCGCTTTGGTGGAAGTCGACTTTGACGATCCGACTACGAACGTGCGAGGACGTCGCGCCTTAGCAATCGCTAAACCAACTCCGAGAGGTTATTGACCACGCCGAAGCACGATCAACCTGACCACGAGGGTCTGTTTCCTGCGAGCAAACGAAGAACAAGCAAGAAACTGAGATTGCAATCTGGATATTGCGAATATAAGATGAAAGCTTTATTGATCAAGGTGGGGTTCTGTGACGCCTTTGTCTGGTCGTTGAACACAAACGAAGTACGCGAAGTTGCAGCTATGGCGAACTTTTAATCTAAACAAAACCCAAAGTCTAAACGATGCCCTAAGGGCTGTATATATGGAGGAAGAGGGGGGAATTTCGTGGCCCTTGGTGGAGGGGTCCGAAATCAACCCTATCTCTTGTTTCCCCACACATACGGACTCTAAAAATAGCCTATACTTATGTATTTCGAAATTACATGGGCCTGGCCCAATAATAAGGTGACGCAGCACCTAAAATAGCCTCTGGACGAAATTTATGAAGTGGCATCTTGTATATTTCGTCCAAGGCTTCATGCACCCATTATGGTGGCTTCAAAGTCCTGAAATCATCACTTGTAACTCCGTTCTTGTTCCCCTTGCGCATGCCATCATCTCCATGCTTGTTCTTGCTCCAATGTTCATCCTTCTCCAAGCTAGACCCTTCATTTGTAAGCAAAACAAATGTATCCAATTTAGGCAGCATCATATTCTCATGAACATTAGAATCATTACCAAGAAACGAAAGTACCTGGTAACTTAGTTGGCGTGCACGAGCTCTAGTAATTGGTCCAGTATGTATAGCAGCAGGGGCTGTGGGTGTAACAATTGTATTGATGTCCTCATCATCCTCCCCTTCTTGAAATGAAGTCGTCCTCGACGGAAGTTCATCTTCCTCACCCAAATAAGGCTTCAAATCTGCAATGTTAAAAGTGGGACTAACTCCAAAATCTGCAGGCAGCTCAAGTTTATATGCATTATCATTTATTTTCTCTAACACCTTAAAGGGACCATCAGCACGTGGCATTAGCTTTGATTTGCGCAAATCAGGAAATCTATCCTTACGCAAATGTAACCAAACAAGATCTCCAGGTGCAAACACAACATGTTTTCTACCCTTATCTCCAGCAAGTTTATATTTAGCATTCATGCGCTCAATGTTTTCCTTAGTTAACTCATGCATTTTTAAAATCAATTCAGCATGTTGTTTAGCATCAAAATTAACCTTCTCCGAAGATGGAAGAGGCAACAAATCAATAGGTGCACGAGGTAGGAAACCATACACAACTTCAAAAGAGCACATCTTAGTAGTAGAATGCAATGAACGATTATAAGCAAATTCAATATGAGGCAAGCATTCCTCCCACATTTTCTTATTATTCTTCAAAACAGCCCTAAGCATAGTAGACAACGTTCTATTGACTACTTCAGTTTGTCCATCAGTTTGGGGGTGACAAGTAGTACTAAAAAGCAGTTTAGTCCCCAACTTAGCCCATAAACATCTCCAAAAGTGGCTAAGAAATTTAGTATCACGATCTGAAACAATAGTATTTGGCACACAATGCAAGCGAATAATTTCACGAAAGAACAAATCAGCAACATTAACAGCATCATCGCTTTTATGACATGGTATAAAGTGTGCCATTTTCGAGAATCTATCCACGACAACAAATATGCTATCCCTCCCCTTCTTTGTTCGAGGTAAACCTAAAACAAAGTCCATAGATATATCCTCCCAAGGAACACTAGGTACAGGCAAAGGCATATATAAACCATGAGGATTGAGTCGTGACTTAGCTTTTTGACATGTAGTGATAGAGGCAAAGGTGTCCCGTCTTTCGATGAGATGGTGGATTTCGCTTTGGTGGAAGTCGACTTTGACGATCCGACTACGAACGTGCGAGGACGTCGCGCCTTAGCAATCGCTAAACCAACTCCGAGAGGTTATTGACCACGCCGGAGCACGATCAACCTGACCACGAGGGTCTGTTTCCTGCGAGCAAACGAAGAACAAGCAAGAAACTAAGATTGCAATCTGGATATTGCGAATATAAGATGAAAGCTTTATTGATCAAGGTGGGGTTCTGTGACGCCTTTGTCTGGTCGTTGAACACAAACGAAGTACGCGAAGTTGCAGCTATGGCGAACTTTTAATCTAAACAAAACCCAAAGTCTAAACGATGCCCTAAGGGCTGTAGATATGGAGGAAGAGGGGGGAATTTCGTGGCCCTTGGTGGAGGGGTCCGAAATCAACCCTATCTCTTGTTTCCCCACACATACGGACTCTAAAAATAGCCTATACTTATGTATTTCGAAATTACATGGGCCTGGCCCAATAATAAGGTGACGCAGCACCTAAAATAGCCTCGGGACGAAATTTATGAAGTGGCATCTTGTATATTTCGTCCAAGGCTTCATGCACCCATTATGGTGGCTTCAAAGTCCTGAAATCATCACTTGTAACTCCGTTCTTATTTCCCTTGCGCATGCCATCATCTCCATGCTTGTTCTTGCTCCAATGTTCATCCTTCTCCAAGCTAGGCCCTTCATTTGTAAGCAAAACAAATGTATCCAATTTAGGCAGCATCATATTCTCATGAACATTAGAATCATTACCAAGAAACGAAAGTACCTGGTAATTTAGTTGGCGTGCACGAGCTCTAGTAATTGGTCCAGTATGTATAGCAGCAGGGGTTGTGGGTGTAACAATTGTATTGATGTCCTCATCACCATGCGACATACTTTCGTCCCTGCTTATTATACTCGTGACATGATTAAGAAGTTGCAACACTTAAAACAAGGTAGTGAAACTGTAACAAAATATTATGATGATTTACAAACTACCTTGTTGCATTCCTCTTTAGAAGAAAGTGAAGATGATTTTATGGATAGATTTTGGGGAGGATTAAACCGTGATATTCAAGAGATACTAATTCATGAAGAGTGTTATCCTATGGACCATTTGTTTCATCTTGCTTGCAAAGCTGAACAGGAAATAAAACGACGTGTTGGCCACGAGGAGAACAAGCGCACGGTGCCCATTCCAAGAGTTGATATGATTGTTCCTTCAACTACTAGGCATACTATGACAACCACATCCGTTGTTGTCAGGACTACATCACCTCCACCATGTGACACATCGCCCCCGAGAGTGGCTACATCATCTGAGTTGATCATAAGAGGTAATGACAAAGGTACTGATCTTCCATCTCTACATGAGAATGATGAATGCCTTGTCAATTCGAATGCACCATCTGATGAGCTACCCACTACTTTGATCACACCACCTATTTTAGAGGACTACGTTGATAATTTGACTTTGCCATGTGATCAAACAACTGAAATACCAACAATTTTGAGTGCACCCATTGAATTAACTATTGATGCAAAAGAACCAATGTTTAATCATTTTGATATGACCTCTAATCTTGGTGATGATTCTGTGTTGAATGACTTATTGCATGTTTGCTTATTTAAGCATGTTGTAGCATGTAAATTTGATGCAAGTAAGGTTTATTCACCAATGTTGGGATGGTTTAATGATGAACATTGTCAATCTTTTGAAATGAATAAGAGCTTCACTTATATGTGCAAACTGAGTTGCAATATTTTCATGCCTTCTACTTCTTGTGCTAATTTTTTGGCTTTAGATTTTATGAACTATGCAAGTTACTCATCTATTCATGTGTCATATATGCAAAAATCAAGGGAAGTAAAAATGGATGACATATACATATACAACATGTACACATTGTCTCTTTTGTTAGCCACATTTCAGATTAAGCAACGCCGAGGACGGCTTTATTTTCAAGAAGGGGAGGATGATGAGGAGATGACTACCTTGGATATGACCAAAAATATTGCATATATGCATATTTGTCAGGTGATTTCTAGTGCAAACTATTCAATAATCTATTTATGTTATCCAGAACAAAAATACTTCACACACTTTTGTGTTTTGTCTAATTGCAGGTGTATGGGACATTTGTACAATCCACATATGAAGATAAGGAAGAAAGAGATGTTTATTTGCTGTCCAAAAAGTTCTCTCACGTCACTTTGGGCCCAAGAGAAGATAGAGTCCAAGTCTCTCACGTTTTGGATTCAGATTCGGACTGCACAGACATACCTGACTCAAAACGCACACAAGTTTTTCATACGGACTCCGAATTGGGTGATTCTTTTTTTGTTGGAAACTAGATTTCATGCACTATCCAACCCAATTGGAATCACCTTCAAATTCGTCCGGAGCGTTGAGTTGTGGACGAAACAATCTGATGCTGCAGCAGAATCCGAGTCAAACTACAAGTCCAAAGGTGTTACATCACCTCCACTTGGGCCCATTGGCCTTGTACGACCTAGATTTAGTTTTAGACTGCCTTGGGACGTCCTCCCACCTCCTTGGCCGCCACCCCTTGCTCCTATATAAGTAGATCCATCTAGTAGCTTTTCCTTGGGATTTGTTTAGTTAAAAGTTAGCCAGTGCAACTTCGTGTACTTCGTTTGTGTCCAACGACCAGACCAAGACCGCTTACGGATCGCCACCATTATCAATACTTCATATATATTCGCAATATTCAGATTGCTTTATCATATTCTTGCTCGTTCTTTGATTGCTTGCAGGAATAGACCTTCGTGGTCAGGTTGATCGTGCTCCAGCGTGGTCAATAACCTCTCGGAGTTGGTTTAGCGATTGCTAAGGCGCAAAGTCGTGCACGTTTGTAGTCGGATCGTCAAAGTCGTCTCCACCAAATCGATAGTTATCATCTCATCGAAAGATCGGGACACCCTCGCCTCTATCAGAAGCCTTGGACGAAATATACAACATGCCACTTCATAAATTTCGTCCCGAGGCTATTTTAGGTGCTGCGTCACCTTATTATTGGGCCAGGCCCATGTAATTTCGAAATACATAAGTATAGGCTATTTTTAGAGTCCGTATGTGTGGGGAAACAAGAGATAGGGTTGATTTCGGACTCCTCCACCAAGGGCCACGAAATTCCCCCCTCTTCCTCCATATATACAGCCCTTAGGGCATCGTTTAGACTTTGGGTTTTGTTTAGATTAAAAGTTCGCCATAGCTGCAACTTCGCGTACTTCGTTTGTGTTCAACGACCAGACAAAGGCGTCACAGAACCCCACCTTGATCAATAAAGCTTTCATCTTATATTCGCAATATCCAGATTGCAATCTTAGTTTCTTGCTTGTTCTTCGTTTGCTCGCAGGAAACAGACCCTCGTGGTCAGGTTGATCGTGCTCCGGCGTGGTCAATAACCTCTCGGAGTTGGTTTAGCGATTGCTAAGGCGCGACGTCCTCGCACGTTCGTAGTCGGATCGTCAAAGTCGACTTCCACCAAAGCGAAATCCACCATCTCATCGAAAGACGGGACACCTTTGCCTCTATCACTCAGTTTCTTGCTTGTTCTTCGTTTGCTCGCAGGAAACAGACCCTCGTGGTCAGGTTGATCGTGCTCCGGCGTGGTCAATAACCTCTTGGAGTTGGTTTAGCGATTGCTAAGGCGCGACGTCCTCGCACGTTCGTAGTCGGATCGTCAAAGTCGACTGCCACCAAAGCGATATCCATCATCTCATCGAAAGACGGGACACCTTTGCCTCTATCAAGTGGTATCAGATTTCCAGGTTGCTCGGTGAGATTTTACAGTTTTTCGTAGTTTAGATCGAGTCTGTTCTTCATACCTACAGTCCACGAAAAAGCCACAAAAAAAACATTAGGGTTAGTTCATCATATCCGAACCAATCTGAGCCTTTGCATAATCTTTTTAGGGTTTTGCTTTGTTGAATTTGCGGTTGCATCGTCGTGTCTATTTGCTGGTCTTAGAGTCTAGTCTTTTAGAGTTTCGAGTTCTGGTCATAAGTTGTCACGCCGCCGCCGCACCATCATCATCGCCCCTGCCATCTACCACCACCGCTTATCCGCCACCGCTCCGAATCCGTATCGATATACCACCACCAATCCGTGTCCATAAACCACCGATCCATATCCATATACTACCACCGCTACCACCACCGCTGCCATATACCACCACCATATATCCACCACCAATCCGAGTTCCTTGCGTATTAGGTTTGTTTTCGGGATCCATCTAATTTCCGATTCGTGTTTCCTTGTCTGAGTAGGTTTCGGATTCCAGCAATCTTTTGTCGTCCGTAGAAGAGGTTGGTTTCCAAAAAAAAAAGAGTCCGAAAACCACCCTCCGTTTAGGCCCAAAATTTTCGGAAAACGCACTTGACAAAAAAATTTCTGGCTATCCTATTTTTAGGTGTTTCTAAGCGTATTGAGACAGTCGCCGTTATAGAAATTTTTTTTGACCCGTTTCCAGTTTTTGGGTCCGGGCAGTCAAAAAAAAAATTGGTCACAAAAATTTCGTGCCCATCCTGTCAATTTGACCTGCGAAGAGTTTTGAGACACTCGCCATTATAGTGATTTTTCGCAAAAAAAAAGCAGCGCAAAAAAAAGAGCGAAAAAAAATTAGAGAGTGTGCTTTTCCCTTGTTTACGTGCAGCGCCGTGATTTTGTTAGTGTTCTAGGCTCGCGTCTCTAGCACGGTCTAGCCTAGGACCAGCACAGTACCGTCGTTGAGCGTTTATTCAACTTTGCATCTCTGAATTGATTATTGCTGACCCTTTTTGCTACCATATTATAAGCCTTCCCAGCTCCACATACATCTACGTCGTGCGTTTGACTTTCCCTGGTAATCGCTCTATCCAAGCTTTGAGAAGTTTTGACTATAACGGCTGCCGATCACCACCTGCTGCTGGGTAAGAACTGGTAAGAATTTGAGGTTTGCTTGACGGGTTTGTGATACACCACCACAACTTCTTAGTAGTCTGTAGGATCATATTTTTGTGTGTTTCTATTGCTGCTAACCATGCCAGGATCACAAGCCGACGAGATTGACTGGGAGAACTTATCGAACAAGGAGCTTCATGATAAGTTTCAGCAAATGATGACTGAACAGGTGCAAGATGTGCTGAACAATTTTGAAGAGGCCATGGAGAAGATTACTGGCCTTGAGAAGACGTTCGAAACAAAGCTCGATAACAGATTTAATGAACTGCTTGCGCGTCTTCCACCACCGGCTGCACCTGTCGCACCTCTGCAACAACAACAACTACGCCCCCTTCAGAATCAGTATGGACGAGCACAGCATGTTCCTATTGAGCCAGGGCAAAATTCTGGTGCCGCTGCTACTGCTGTTGGTGCTTCTTTGGCTCCTGCAACTGCTGCTGCTGGTACCCAGGAGGAGGATGATTATGTGGGAGATTATGAGGATGAGGTTGATCAAAATCCGAACTACGTGCAGCCACCAGCACCACCACCACCAGGTCGACCTCAGGTATATATTCGTAATGGTAGGCCTGCACCACAACCTCAGGTACGAGATGATGTCCATATTCCTAAACTGAAATTGAATATTCCACCATTTGAGGGTAGATATGTTCCTGATATATATCTTACTTGGGAGTTAGAAACTGAACAATGTTTTACATGTTTACAATATCCCGAGGAGAGACGGGTTGCTGCTGCTGTTTGTGCTTTCACTAGTTTTGCATGTGTCTGGTGGTCTGAACATTGTAGATTATATCCTATTCCAACTACTTGGGCTACTTTGAAAACCGCTATGCATACGCGTTGGGTTCCACCATATTATCAACGTGAATTGCTTCAAAAATTGCAGCGTTTAAGACAAGGAAAAAATTCTGTAGAAGAATATTATCAGGAATTACAAACTGGCATGATTCGATGTGGTATTATTGAGGAGAATGAAGCTATGCTTGCACGTTTTCTGGGTGGATTAAATAGAGAGATTCAGACCATTCTAGACTATAAGGAGTATACTAATATCACTCGTTTATTCCATCTTGCTTGTAAAGCTGAACGTGAAGTGCAGGATCGACAAGCATTGGCGCGAACTAACTTTTCTGCAGGCCGACCTTCCTCATGGACGCCGCTTGCATCTTCTACTTCAACTGCACCAGCACCTCAATCAGGTGCCTCCTACGGCCGTGATACAAGAAAACAGGAACAACCACCATTATCTGCCAAGAGCGCACCTGCCGGGCCTGCACAGAGTTCTTCTTCTTCCAGGGCATCAACAGGGCACACAAGTGATATTATTTGTCGTCGTTGTAAGGGAGGAGGTCATTATGCGAGAGAATGCAAATCTCCGCGTGTGATGATTGCTACCGCAGATGGTGGATATGAGTCTGCTAGTGACTATGATGAGGAGACATTGGCTCTTATTACACGTGAAGAACATGGTGGAGATGATTCTGATCATGAGACGCAATACATGGCTCCTGAAGACGCTGACAGGTATGAATGTTTAGTTGCTCAACGTGTTTTGAGTGTGCAGGTCACACAAGCTGAGCAAAATCAGAGGCACAATTTGTTCCATACCAAGGGAGTTGTGAAGGAACGTTCCGTGTGTGTCATAATAGACGGAGGGAGCTGCAACAACTTGGCTAGCATGGAGATGGTGGAGAAGCTTTCTCTCACCACAAGACCACATCCACATCCTTACTACATCCAATGGTTCAACAACAGCGACAAGGTTAAGGTAACACGTACTGTTCGTGTGCATTTTAGTATCTCTACATATGCTAATTATGTTGATTGTGATGTGGTACCTATGCAAGCATGTTCCTTATTACTTGGTAGACCATGGCAATTTGATAAAAAATCTGTACACCATGGTAGAAACAATCACTATACTCTTGTTCATAAGGATAAAAATATTACTTTGCTTCCTATGACTCCTGATTCGATTTTGAAAGATGATATTAATAGAGCTAATAAAGCAAAACAGGAAAAGAATAAGAGTGAAAATCAGATTGTGGCAAAAGAATTTGAGCAACAAATGAAGCCTAATAATAAACCATCTAGTGTTGCTTCTGAAATTAAATTGAAAAGTGCATGTTTATTTGCCACCAAATCTGATATTGATGAGCTAGATTTCAGCAAATCTGTTTGCTATGCTTTTGTGTGCAAAGAGGCATTATTTTCATTCGAGGACGTGCCTTCCTCTTTGCCTCCTGCTGTCACTAACATTTTGCAGGAGTTCGCTGACGTTTTTCCACAAGACGTGCCACCGGGATTACCGCCTATTTGAGGGATTGAGCATCAGATTGACTTAATTCCCGGTGCTTCACTGCCAAACCGTGCACCATACCGTACCAATCCAGAGGAGACGAAGGAGATTATGCGTCAAGTACAAGAGCTTCTCGACAAAGGTTATATACGCGAATCCCTTAGTCCTTGTGATGTTCCTATTATTCTAGTGCCAAAAAAGGATGGTACATCATGTATGTGTGTTGATTGTAGAGGCATTAATAATATTACTATTCGTTATCTTCATCCTATTCCTAGGCTAGATGATATGCTTGATGAATTGAGTGGCTCTGCAATATTCTCCAAAGTTGATTTGCGTAGTGGCTACCATCAAATTCGTATGAAATTGGGAGATGAATGGAAAACAGCATTTAAAACTAAGTTTGGATTATATGAGTGGTTAGTCATGCCTTTTGGGTTAACTAATGCACCTAGTACTTTCATGAGATTAATGAACGAAGTTTTACGTGCTTTCATTGGACGATTTGTGGTAGTTTACTTTGATGACATATTGATTTATAGCAGATCTTTGGAAGAACATTTGGAACATTTACGTGCTGTTTTTATTGCTCTACGTGATGCACGTTTGTTTGGTAACCTTGGGAAGTGCACCTTTTGCACCGACCGAGTATCTTTTCTTGGCTATGTTGTTACTCCACAGGGAATTGAAGTTGATAAAGCCAAGATTGAAGCTATTGAGAGTTGGCCGCAGCCCAAAACGGTCACACAAGTGAGGAGTTTTCTTGGCCTCGCTGGATTCTATAGGCGTTTTGTGAGAGATTTCAGCACCATTGCTGCACCTCTCAATGAGCTTACAAAGAAAGATGTGCCTTTTCTTTGGGGTACCGCACAGGAAGAAGCCTTCACGGTATTGAAAGATAAGTTGAGACATGCTCCTTTACTCCAACTTCCTGATTTTAATAAGACTTTTGAGCTTGAATGTGATGCTAGTGGAATTGGATTAGGAGGTGTGTTATTACAAGATGGCAAACCTGTTGCATACTTTTCTGAAAAATTGAGTGGGCCTAGTCTGAATTATTCTACTTATGATAAAGAATTATATGCTCTTGTTCGGACTTTAGAAACATGGCAACATTATTTATGGCCCAAAGAATTTGTTATACATTCTGACCATGAATCTTTGAAACATATTAAAAGTCAAGCTAAACTGAATCATAGACATGCTAAATGGGTTGAATTCATTGAGACTTTCCCTTATGTCATTAAACACAAGAAGGGAAAAGAAAATGTTATTGCTGATGCATTGTCTCATCGCTATACTATGCTTTCACAACTTGACTTCAAAATATTTGGTTTGGAGGCCATCAAAGATCAATATGTGCATGATGCTGATTTTAAAGATGTAATGCAGAATTGTAAAGAAGGAAGAATGTGGAACAAGTTTGTTGTTAACGATGGATTTGTGTTTCGTGCTAACAAGCTATGCATTCCAGCTAGCTCCGTTCGTCTTTTATTGTTGCAGGAGGCGCATGGAGGAGGATTAATGGGACACTTTGGCGTGAAGAAGACGGAGGACGTAGTTGCTACACATTTCTTTTGGCCAAAGATGAGACAGGATGTTGAGCGTTTTATTGCTCGCTGCACTACATGTCAAAAAGCTAAGTCACGACTCAATCCTCATGGTTTATATATGCCTTTGCCTGTACCTAGTGTTCCTTGGGAGGATATATCTATGGACTTTGTTTTAGGTTTACCTCGAACAAAGAAGGGGAGGGATAGCATATTTGTTGTCGTGGATAGATTCTCGAAAATGGCACACTTTATACCATGTCATAAAAGCGATGATGCTGTTAATGTTACTGATTTGTTCTTTCGTGAAATTATTCGCTTGCATGGTGTGCCAAATACTATTGTTTCAGATCATGATACTAAATTTCTTAGCCACTTTTGGAGATGTTTATGGGCTAAGTTGGGGACTAAACTGGTTTTTAGTACTACTTGTCACCCCCAAACTGATGGACAAACTGAAGTAGTCAATAGAACGTTGTCTACTATGCTTAGGGCCGTTTTGAAGAATAATAAGAAAATGTGGGAGGAATGCTTGCCTCATATTGAATTTGCTTATAATCGTTCATTGCATTCTACTACTAAGATGTGCCCTTTCGAAGTTGTGCATGGTTTCCTACCTCGTGCACCTATTGATTTGTTGCCTCTTCCATCTTCGGAGAAGGTTAATTTTGATGCTAAACAACATGCTGAATTGATTTTAAAAATGCATGAGTTAACTAAGGAAAACATTGAGCGTATGAATGCTAAATATAAACTTGCTGGAGATAAGGGTAGAAAACATGTTGTGTTTGCACCTGGAGATCTTGTTTGGTTACATTTGCGTAAGGATAGATTTCCTGATTTGCGCAAATCAAAGTTAATGCCACGTGTTGATGGTCCCTTTAAGGTGTTAGAGAAAATAAATCATAATGCATATAAACTTGAGCTGCCTGCAGATTTTGGGGTTAGTCCCACTTTTAACATTGCAGAATTGAAGCCTTATTTGGGTGAGGAAGATGAACTTCCGTCGAGGACGACTTCATTTCAAGAAGGGGAGGATGATGAGGACATCAATACAATTGTTACACCCACAGCCCCTGCTGCTATACATACTGGACCTAATGTTCATGAGAATATGATGCTGCCTAAATTGGATACATTTGTTTTGCTTACAAATGAAGGGCCTAGCTTGGAGAAGGATGAACATTGGAGCAAGAACAAGCATGGAGATGATGGCATGCGCAAGGGGAACAAGAACGGAGTTACAAGTGATGATTTCAGGACTTTGAAGCCACCATAATGGGTGCATGAAGCCTTGGACGAAATATACAAAATGCCACTTCATAAATTTCGTCCTGAGGCTATTTTAGGTGCTGCGTCACCTTATTATTGGGCCAGGCCGATGTAATTTCGAAATACATAAGTATAGGCTATTTTTAGAGTCCGTATGTGTGGGGAAACAAGAGATAGGGTTGATTTCGGACCCCTCCACCAAGGGCCACGAAATTGCCCCCTCTTCCTCCATATATACAGCCCTTAGGGCATCGTTTAGACTTTGGGATTTGCTTAGTTAAAAGTTAGCCGGTGCAACTTCGTGTACTTCGTTTGTGTCCAACGACCAGACCAAGACCGCTTACGGATCCCCACCATTATCAATACTTCATATATATTCGCAATATTCAGATTGCTTTATCATATTCTTGCTCGTTCTTCGATTGCTTGCAGGAATAGACCTTCGTGGTCAGGTTGATCGTGCTCCGGCGTGGTCAATAACCTCTCGGAGTTGGTTTAGCGATTGCTAAGGCGCGACGTCCTCGCACGTTCGTAGTCGAATCATCAAAGTCGACTGCCACCAAAGCGATATCCATCATCTCATCGAAAGACGGGACACCTTTGCCTCTAACACTGTCGGACGTCCGAGAGCTGTAGCTTGTAGGCAACTCCTTATCTTGCTCCGACTCCTTGCCATCTTGTCCAATGCTCCTCGCTGTTCCATGGTCTTCCTCTTGGTCCCTGGTCATGCAGAGCACATATGTCTAAGGTAGTAGCCATGTCTCATGTGTGGAAAGTGATGGTTCAGAGAGGAGCGAGTTCACCTTGTGTGCAATGGCGTATAGTCCATGATAGAGGCAAAGGTGTCCCGTCTTTCAATGAGATGATGGATATCGCTTTGGTGGCAGTCGACTTTGATGATCCGACTACGAACGTGCGAGGACGTCGCGCCTTAGCAATCACTAAACCAACTCCAAGAGGTTATTGACCACGCCGGAGCACGATCAACCTGACCACGAGGGTCTGTTTCCTGCGAGCAAACGAAGAACAAGCAAGAAACTGAGATTGCAATCTGGATATTGCGAATATAAGATGAAAGCTTTATTGATCAAGGTGGGGTTCTGTGACGCCTTTGTCTGGTCGTTGAACACAAACGAAGTACGCGAAGTTGCAGCTATGGCGAACTTTTAATCTAAACAAAACCCAAAGTCTAAACGATGCCCTAAGGGCTGTATATATGGAGGAAGAGGGGGGGAATTTCGTGGCCCTTGGTGGAGGGGTCCGAAATCAACCCTATCTCTTGTTTCCCCACACATACGGACACTAAAAATAGCCTATACTTATGTATTTCGAAATTACATGGGCCTGGCCCAATAATAAGGTGACGCAGCACCTAAAATAGCCTCGGGACGAAATTTATGAAGTGGCATCTTGTATATTTCGTCCAAGGCTTCATGCACCCATTATGGTGGCTTCAAAGTCCTGAAATCATCACTTGTAACTCCGTTCTTGTTCCCCTTGCGCATGCCATCATCTCCATGCTTGTTCTTGCTCCAATGTTCATCCTTCTCCAAGCTAGGCCCTTCATTTGTAAGCAAAACAAATGTATCCAATTTAGGCAGGATCATATTCTCATGAACATTAGAATCATTACCAAGAAACGAAAGTACCTGGTAATTTAGTTGGCGTGCACGAGCTCTAGTAATTGGTCCAGTATGTATAGCAGCAGGGGCTGTGGGTGTAACAATTGTATTGATGTCCTCATCATCCTCCCCTTCTTGAAATGAAGTCGTCCTCGACGGAAGTTCATCTTCCTCACCCAAATAAGGCTTCAAATCTGCAATGTTAAAAGTGGGACTAACCCCAAAATCTGCAGGCAGCTCAAGTTTATATGCATTATCATTTATTTTCTCTAACACCTTAAAGGGACCATCAGCACGTGGCATTAACTTTGATTTGCGCAAATCAGGAAATCTATCCTTACGCAAATGTAACCAAACAAGATCTCCAGGTGCAAACACAACATGTTTTCTACCCTTATCTCCAGCAAGTTTATATTTAGCATTCATATGCTCAATGTTTTCCTTAGTTAACTCATGCATTTTTAAAATCAATTCAGCACATTGTTTAGCATCAAAATTAACCTTCTCCGAAGATGGAAGAGGCAACAAATCAATAGGTGCACGAGGTAGGAAACCATACACAACTTCAAAAGGGCACATCTTAGTAGTAGAATGCAATGAACGATTATAAGCAAATTCAATATGAGGCAAGCATTCCTCCCACATTTTCTTATTATTCTTCAAAACAGCCCTAAGCATAGTAGACAACGTTCTATTGACTACTTCAGTTTGTCCATCAGTTTGGGGGTGACAAGTAGTACTAAAAAGCAGTTTAGTCCCCAACTTAGCCCATAAACATCTCCAAAAGTGGCTAAGAAATTTAGTATCACGATCTGAAACAATAGTATTTGGCACACCATGCAAGCGAATAATTTCACGAAAGAACAAATCAGCAACATTAACAGCATCATTGCTTTTATGACATGGTATAAAGTGTGCCATTTTCGAGAATCTATCCATGACAACAAATATGCTATCCCTCCCCTTCTTTGTTCGAGGTAAACCTAAAACAAAGTCCATAGATATATCCTCCCAAGGAACACTAGGTACAGGCAAAGGCATATATAAACCATGAGGATTGAGTCGTGACTTAGCTTTTTGACATGTAGTGCATCGAGCAATAAAACGCTCAACATCCCGTCTCATCTTTGGCCAAAAGAAATGTGTAGCAAGTACGTCCTCCGTCTTCTTCACGCCAAAGTGTCCCATTAATCCTCCTCCATGCGCCTCCTGCAACAACAAAAGACGAACGGAGCTAGCTGGATTGCATAGCTTGTTAGCACGAAACACAAATCCATCGTTAACGTCAAACTTGTTCCACATTCTTCCTTCTTTACAATTCTGCATTACATCTTTAAAATCAGCATCATGCACATATTGATCTTTGATGGTCTCCAAACCAAATATTTTGAAGTCAAGTTGTGAAAGCATAGTATAGCGACGAGACAATGCATCAGCAATAACATTTTCTTTTCCCTTCTTGTGTTTAATGACATAAGGGAAAGTCTCAATGAATTCAACCCATTTAGCATGTCTACGATTCAGTTTAGCTTGACTTTTAATATGTTTCAAAGATTCATGATCAGAATGTATAACAAATTCTTTGGGCCATAAATAATGTTGCCATGTTTCTAAAGTCCGAACAAGAGCATATAATTCTTTATCATAAGTAGAATAATTCAGACTAGGCCCACTCAATTTTTCAGAAAAGTACGCAACAGGTTTGCCATCTTGTAATAACACACCTCCTAATCCAATTCCACTAGCATCACATTCAAGCTCAAAAGTCTTATTAAAATCAGGAAGTTGGAGTAAAGGAGCATGTGTCAACTTATCTTTCAATACCGTGAAGGCTTCTTCCTGTGCGGTACCCCAAAGAAAAGGCACATCTTTCTTTGTAAGCTCATTGAGAGGTGCAGCAATGGTGCTGAAATCTCTCACAAAACGCCTATAGAATCCAGCGAGGCCAAGAAAACTCCTCACTTGTGTGACCGTTTTGGGCTGCGGCCAACTCTCAATAGCTTCAATCTTGGCTTTATGAACTTCAATTCCCTGTGGAGTAACAACATAGCCAAGAAAAGATACTCGGTCGGTGCAAAAGGTGCACTTCCCAAGGTTACCAAACAAACGTGCATCACGTAGAGCAATAAAAACAACACGTAAATGTTCCAAATGTTCTTCCAAAGATCTGCTATAAATCAATATGTCATCAAAGTAAACTACCACAAATCGTCCAATGAAAGCACGTAAAACTTTGTTCATTAATCTCATGAAAGTACTAGGTGCATTAGTTAACCCAAAAGGCATGACTAACCACTCATATAATCCAAACTTAGTTTTAAATGCTGTTTTCCATTCATCTCCCAATTTCATACGAATTTCATGGTAGCCACTACGCAAATCAACTTTGGAGAATATTGTAGAGCCACTCAATTCATCAAGCATATCATCTAGCCTAGGAATAGGATGACGATAATGAATAGTGATAGAGGCAAAGGTGTCCCGTCTTTCGATGAGATGATGGATATCGCTTTGGTGGCAGTCAACTTTGACGATCCGACTACGAACGTGCGAGGACGTCGCGCCTTAGCAATCGCTAAACCAACTCCGAGAGGTTATTGACCACGCCGGAGCACGATCAACCTGACCACGAGGGTCTGTTTCCTGCAAGCAAACGAAGAACAAGCAAAAAAATGAGATTGCAACCTGGATATTGCGAATATAAGATGAAAGCTTTATTGATCAAGGTGGGGTTCTGTGACGCCTTTGTATGGTCGTTGAACACAAACGAAGTACGCGAAGTTGCAGCTATGGCGAACTTTAATCTAAACAAAACCCAAAATCTAAACGGTGCCCTAAGGGCTGTATATATGGAGGAAGAGAGGGGAATTTCGTGGCCCTTGGTGGAGGGGTCTGAAATCAACCCTATCTCTTGTTTCCCCACACATACGGACTCTAAAAATAGCCTATACTTATGTATTTCGAAATTACATGGGCCTGGCCCAATAAAAAGGTGACGCAGCACCTATAATAGCCTCGGGACGAAATTTATGAAGTGGCATCTTGTATATTTCGTCCAAGGCTTCATGCACCCATTATGGTGGCTTCAAAGTCCTGAAATCATCACTTGTAACTCCATTCTTGTTCCCCTTGCGCATGGCATCATCTCCATGCTTGTTCTTGCTCCAATGTTCATCCTTCTCCAAGCTAGACCCTTCATTTGTAAGCAAAACAAATGTATCCAATTTAGGCAGCATCATATTCTCATGAACATTAGAATCATTACCAAGAAACGAAAGTACCTGATAATTTAATTGGCGTGCGCGAGCTCTAGTAATTGGTCCCGTATATGTAGCAGTAGGGGCTGTGGGTGTAACAATGGTATTGATGTCCTCATCAAATAGTAATATTATTAATGCCTCTACAATCAACACACATACGTGTTGTACCATCCTTTTTCGGCACTAGAATAATAGGAACAACACAAGGACTAAGGGATTCACGTATATAACCTTTGTCGAGAAGCTCTTGTACTTGACGCATAATCTCCTTCGTCTCCTCTGGATTGGTACAGTATGGTGCACAGTTTGGCAGTGAAGCACCGGGAATTAAGTCAATCTGATGCTCAATCCCTCGAATAGGCGGTAATCCCGGTGGCACGTCTTGTGGAAAAACGTCAGCGAACTCCTGCAAAATGTTAGTGACAGCAGGAGGCAAAGAGGAAGGCACGTGCTCGAATGAAAATAATGCCTCTTTGCACACAAAAGCATAGCAAACAGATTTGCTGAAATCTAGCTCATCAATATCAGATTTGGTGGCAAATAAACATGCACTTTTCAATTTAATTTCAGAAGCAACACTAGATGGTTTATTATTAGGCTTCATTTGTTGCTCAAATTCTTTTGCCACAATCTGATTTTCACTCTTATTCTTCTCCTGTTTTGCTTTATTAGCTCTATTAATATCATCTTTCAAAATGGAATCAGGAGTCATAGGAAGCAAAGTAATATTTTTATCCTTATGAACAAGAGTATAGTGATTGTTTCTACCATGGTGTACAGAATTTTTATCAAATTGCCATGGTCTACCAAGTAATAAGGAACATGCTTGCATAGGTACCACATCACAATCAACATAATCATCATATGTAGAGATACTAAAATGCACACGAACAGTACGTGTTACCTTAACCTTGCCGCTGTTGTTGAACCATTGGATGTAGTAAGGATGTGGATGTGGTCTTGTGGTGAGAGAAAGCTTCTCCACCATCTCCATGCTAGCCAAGTTGTTGCAGCTCCCTCCGTCTATGATGACGCGCACAGAACGTTCCTTCACAACTCCCTTGGTATGGAACAAATTGTGCCTCTGATTTTGCTCAGCTTGTGTGACCTGCACACTCAAAACACGTTGAGCAACTAAACATTCATACCTGTCAGCGTCTTCAAGAGCCATGTATTGCGTCTCATGATCAGAATCATCTCCACCATGTTCTTCACGTGTAATAAGAGCCAAAGTCTCCTCATCATAGTTACTAGCGGTGATAGAGGCAAAGGTGTCCCGTCTTTCGATGAGATGGTGGATTTCGCTTTGGTGGAAGTCGACTTTGACGATCCGACTACGAACGTGCGAGGACGTCGCGCCTTAGCAATCGCTAAACCAACTCCGAGAGGTTATTGACCACGCCGGAGCACGATCAACCTGACCACGAGGGTCTGTTTCCTGCGAGCAAACGAAGAACAAGCAAGAAACTAAGATTGCAATCTGGATATTGCGAATATAAGATGAAAGCTTTATTGATCAAGGTGGGGTTCTGTGACGCCTTTGTCTGGTCGTTGAACACAAACGAAGTACGCGAAGTTGCAGCTATGGCGAACTTTAATCTAAACAAAACCCAAAGTCTAAACGGCGCCCTAAGGGCTGTATATATGGAGGAAGAGGGGGGAATTTCGTGGCCCTTGGTGGAGGGGTCCGAAATCAACCCTATCTCTTGTTTCCCCACACATACGGACTCTAAAAATAGCCTATACTTATGTATTTCGAAATTACATGGGCCTGGCCCAATAATAAGGTGACGCAGCACCTAAAATAGCCTCGGGATGAAATTTATGAAGTGGCATCTTGTATATTTCGTCCAAGGCTTCATGCACCCATTATGGTGGCTTCAAAGTCCTGAAATCATCACTTGTAACTCCGTTCTTGTTCCCCTTGCGCATGCCATCATCTCCATGCTTGTTCTTGCTCCAATGTTCATCCTTCTCCAAGCTAGGCCCTTCATTTGTAAGCAAAACAAATGTATCCAATTTAGGCAGCATCATATTCTCATGAACATTAGAATCATTACCAAGAAACGAAAGTACCTGGTAATTTAGTTGGCGTGCGCGAGCTCTCGTAATTGGTCAAGTATGTATAGCAGCAGGGCATGTGGGTGTAACAATGGTATTGATGTCCTCATCATCCTCCCCTTCTTGAAATGAAGTCGTCCTCGACGGAAACTCATCTTCCTCACCCAAATAAGGCTTCAAATCTGCAATGTTAAAAGTGGGACTAACCCCAAAATCTGCAGGCAGCTCAAGTTTATATGCATTATCATTTATTTTCTCTAACACCTTAAAGGGACCATCAGCCCGTGGCATGAGCTTTGATTTGCGCAAATCAGGAAATCTATCCTTACGCAAATGTAACCAAACAAGATCTCCAGGTGCAAACACAACATGTTTTCTACCCTTATCTCCAGCAAGTTTATATTTGGCATTCATACGCTCAATGTTTTCCTTAGTTAACTCATGCATTTTTAAAATCAATTCAGCACGTTGTTTAGCATCAAAATTAAACTTCTCCGAAGATGGAAGAGGCAACAAATCAATAGGTGCACGAGGTAGGAAACCATACACAACTTCAAAAGGGCACATCTTAGTAGTAGAATGCAATGAACGATTATAAGCAAATTCAATATGAGGCAAGCATTCCTCCCACATTTTCTTATTACTCTTCAAAATAGCCCTAAGCATAGTAGACAATGTTCTATTGACTACTTCAGTTTGGCCATCAGTTTGGGGGTGACAAGTAGTACTAAAAAGCAGTTTAGTCCCCAACTTAGCCCATAAACATCTCCAAAAGTGGCTAAGAAATTTAGTATCACGATCTGAAACAATAGTATTTGGCACACCATGCAAGCGAATAATTTCACGAAAGAACAAATCAGCAACATTAAAAGCATCATCACTTTTATGACATGGTATAAAGTGTGCCATTTTCGAGAATCTATCCACGACAACAAATAAGCTATCCCTCCCCTTCTTTGTTCGAGGTAAACCTAAAACAAAGTCCATAGATATATCCTCCCAAGGAACACTAGGTACAGGCAAAGGCATATATAAACCATAAGGATTGAGTTGTGACTTAGCTTTTTGACATGTAGTGCAGCGAGCAATAAAACGCTCAACATCCCGTCTCATCTTTGGCCAAAAGAAATGTGTAGCAAGTACGTCCTCCGTCTTCTTCACGCCAAAGTGTCCCATTAATCCTCCTCCATGCGCCTCCTGCAACAACAAAAGACGAACGGAGCTAGCTGGAATGCATAGCTTGTTAGCACGAAACACAAATCCAACGTTAACAACAAACTTGTTCCACATTCTTCCTTCTTTACAATTCTGCATTACATCTTTAAAATCAGCATCATGCACATATTGATCTTTGATGGTCTCCAAACCAAATATTTTGAAGTCAAGTTGTGAAAGCATAGTATAGCGACGAGACAATGCATCAGCAATAACATTTTCTTTTCCCTTCTTGTGTTTAATGACATAAGGGAAAGTCTCAATGAATTCAACCCATTTAGCATGTCTACGATTCAGTTTAGCTTGACTTTTAATATGTTTCAAAGATTCATGATCAGAATGTATAACAAATTCTTTGTGCCATAAATAATGTTGCCATGTTTCTAAAGTCCGAACAAGAGCATATAATTCTTTATCATAAGTAGAATAATTCAGACTAGGCCCACTCAATTTTTCAGAAAAGTATGCAACAGGTTTGCCATCTTGTAATAACACACCTCCTAATCCAATTCCACTAGCATCACATTCAAGCTCAAAAGTCTTATTAAAATCTGGAAGTTGGAGTAAAGGAGCATGTGTCAACTTATCTTTCAATACCGTGAAGGCTTCTTCCTGTGCGGTACCCCAAAGAAAAGGCACATCTTTCTTTGTAAGCTCATTGAGAGGTGCAGCAATGGTGCTGAAATCTCTCACAAAACGCCTATAGAATCCAGCGAGGCCAAGAAAACTCCTCACTTGTGTGACCGTTTTGGGCTGCGGCCAACTCTCAATAGCTTCAATCTTGGCTTTATCAACTTCAATTCCCTGTGGAGTAACAACATAGCCAAGAAAAGATACTCGGTCGGTGCAAAAGGTGCACTTCCCAAGGTTACCAAACAAACGTGCATCACGTAGAGCAATAAAAACTGCACGTAAATGTTCCAAATGTTCTTCCAAAGATCTGCTATAAATCAGTATATCATCAAAATAGACTACCACAAATCGTCCAATGAAAGCACGTAAAACTTCGTTCATTAGTCTCATGAAAGTACTAGGCGCATTAGTTAACCCAAAAGGCATGACTAACCACTCATATAATCCAAACTTAGTTTTAAATGCTGTTTTCCATTCATCTCCCAATTTCATACGAATTTGATGGTATCCACTACGCAAATCAACTTTGGAGAATATTGTAGAGCCACTCAATTCATCAAGCATATCATCTAGCCTAGGAATAGGATGACGATAACGAATAGTAATATTATTAATGCCTCTACAATCAACACACATACGTGATGTACCATCCTTTTTCGGCACTAGAATAATAGGAACAGCACAAGGACTAAGGGATTCGCGTATATAACCTTTGTTGAGAAGCTCTTGTACTTGACGCATAATCTCCTTCGTCTCCTCTGGATTGGTACGGTATGGTGCACGGTTTGGCAGTGAAGCACCGGGAATTAAGTCAATCTGATGCTCAATCCCTCGAATAGGCGGTAATCCCGGTGGCACGTCTTGTGGAAAAACGTCAGCGAACTCCTGCAAAATGTTAGTGACAGCAGGAGGCAAAGAGGAAGGCACGTCCTCGAATGAAAATAATGCCTCTTTGCACACAAAAGCATAGCAAACAGATTTGCTGAAATCTAGCTCATCAATATCAGATTTGGTGGCAAATAAACATGCACTTTTCAATTTAATTTCAGAAGCAACACTAGATGGTTTATTATTAGGCTTCATTTCTTGCTCAAATTCTTTTGCCACAATCTGATTTTCACTCTTATTCTTCTCCTGTTGTGCTTTATTAGCTCTATTAATATCATCTTTCAAAATGGAATCAGGAGTCATAGGAAGCAAAGTAATATTTTTATCCTTATGAACAAGAGTATAGTGATTGTTTCTACCATGGTGTACAGAATTTTTATCAAATTGCCATGGTCTACCAAGTAATAAGGAACATGCTTGCATAGGTACCACATCACAATCAACATAATCATCATATGTAGAGATACTAAAATGCACACGAACAGTACGTGTTACCTTAACCTTGCCGCTGTTGTTGAACCATTGGATGTAGTAAGGATGTGGATGTGGTCTTGTGGTGAGAGAAAGCTTCTCCACCATCTCCATGCTAGCCAAGTTGTTGCAGCTCCCTCCGTCTATTATGACGCGCACAGAACGTTCCTTCACAACTCCCTTGGTATGGAACAAATTGTGCCTCTGATTTTGCTCAGCTTGTGTGACCTGCACACTCAGAACACGTTGAGCAACTAAACATTCATACCTGTCAGCGTCTTCAGGAGCCATGTATTGCGTCTCATGATCAGAATCATCTCCACCATGTTCTTCACGTGTAATAAGAGCCAATGTCTCCTCATCATAGTCACTAGCAGACTCATATCCACCACCCTCGGTAGCAATCATCACATGCGGAGATTTGCATTCTCTCGCATAATGACCTCCTCCCTTACAACGACGACAAATAATATCACTTGTGTGCCCTGTTGATGCCCTGGGAGAAGAAGAACTCTGTGCAGGCCCGGCAGGTGCGCTCTTGGCAGATAATGGTGGTTGTTCCTGTTTTCTTGTATCACGGCTGTAGGAGGCACCTGATTGAGGTGCAGGTGCAGTTGAAGTAGAAGATGCACGCGGTGTCCATGATGAAGGTCGGCCTGCAGAAAAGTTAGTTCGCGCCAATGCTTGTCGATCCTGCACTTCACGTTCAGCTTTACAAGCAAGATGGAATAAACGAGTGTTATTAGTATACTCCTTATAGTCTAGAATGGTCTGAATCTCTCTATTTAATCCACCCAGAAAACGTGCAAGCATAGCTTCATTCTCCTCAACAATACCACATCGAATCATGCCAGTTTGTAATTCCTGATAATATTCTTCTATAGAATTTTTTCCTTGTCTTAAACGCTGCAATTTTTGAAGCAATTCACGTTGATAATATGGTGGAACCCAACGCGTACGCATAGCGGTTTTCAAAGTAGCCCAAGTAGTTGGAATAGGATATAATCTACAATGTTCAGACCACCAGACACATGCAAAACTAGTGAAAGCACAAACAGCAGCAGCAACCCGTCTCTCCTCAGGATATTGTAAACATGTAAAACGTTGTTCAGTTTCTAACTCCCAAGTAAGATATATATCAGGAACATATCTACCCTCAAATGGTGGAATATTCAATTTCTGTTTAGGAATATGGACATCATCTCGTACCTGAGGTGGTGGTGCAGGCCTACCATTACGAATATATACCCGACCTGCTGGTGGTGGTGCTGGTGGTTGCACGTAGTTCTGATTTTGAGCAACCTCATCCTCGTAATCTCCCACATAATCATCCTCCTCCGCATCAGCAGCAGGAGCCACAGAAGTATCAACAGCAGCACCAACAGTTTGGCCAAACGCAAGAGGAACACGGCTCGCTCGGCGGAGGTCTATTTCGCGACGTGGAGGTAGTCGTTGTTGTTGTTGTTGGAGAGGTGCGTTAGGTGCAGCGGGTGGTGGTGGTGGAAGACGCGCGAGCAATTCATTAAACTTGTTATCGAGCTTTGTTTCGAACGTCTTCTCCATGCCATCTATCTTCTCCATGGCCTCTTCAAATCTGTTTAGCACGCCTTGCACCTGTTCACTCATCATTTGCTGAAATTTATCATGCAAATCCTTATTCGTCATGTTCTCCCAGTCAGTCTCGTCGGCTTGTGATCCTGGCATGGTTAGCAGCAATAGAAACACACAAGAATATGATCCTACAGACTACTAACAAGAGGTGGTGGTGGGTGTCACAAATCCGTCAAGCAAATCTCAAATTCTTACCAGTTCTTACCCAGCAGCAGGCGGTGATCGGCAACCGTTGTAGTCAAAAACTCTCAAAGCTTGGATAGAGCGATTACCAGGGAGAGTCAAACGCACGACGTAGATGTATGTGGAGCTGGGAAGGCTTATAATATGGTAGCAAAAAGGGTCAGCAATAATCAATTCAGAGATGCAAAGTTGAATAAACGCTCAACGACGGTACTATGCTGGTCCTAGGCTAGACCGTGCTAGAGACGCGAGCCTAGAACACCAACAAAATCACGGCGCGGCACGTAAACAAGGGAAAAGCACAATCTGGAATTTTTTTTTGCGCTCTTTTTTTTGCGCTGCTTTTTTTTGCGAAAAATCACTATAATGGCGAGTGTCTCAAAACTCTTCCTAGCTCAAACTGACAGGATGGGCACGAAATTTTTTCGACCAATTTTTTTTTTGACTGCCCGGACCCAAAAACTGGAAACGGGTCAAAAAAACTTCCTATAATGGCACCTGTCTCAAAACACTCAGAAACACCTAAAAATAGGATAGCCAGAATTTTTTTCGAAAAATGCGTTTTCGAAAAATTTTGGGCCTAAACGGAGCGTGGTTTCCGGACTCTTTTTTTTTCCGAAACCTACTCCGGCAAGGAAACACGAATCGGAATCAAGATGGATCGCGAAAATAAACCTAATATGATAAGAACTCGGATTGGTGGTGGATATATGGTGGTAGATGGCAGCGGTGGTGGTATATGACAGGTGTGGTGGTATATGGATACGGATTCGAAGCGGTGGCAGATAAGCAGTGGTGGTAGATGGCAGGGGTGATGATGATGGTGCGGCGGCGGCGTGACAACTTATGACCAGAACTCGAAACTCTAAAAGACTAGACTCTAAGACCAGCAACTAGACATGACGATGCAACCGCAAATTCAACAAAGCAAAACCCTAAAAAGATTATGCAAAGGCTCAGATTGGTTTGGATATAAGGAACTAACCCTAATTTTTTTGTGGCTTTTTCGTGGACTATAGGTATGAAGAACAGACTCGATCTAAACTACGAAAAACTGTAAAATCTTACCGAGCAACCTGGAAATCTGATACCACTTGATAGAGGCAAAGGTGTCCCGTCTTTCGATGAGATGATGGATATCGCTTTGGTGGAAGTCGACTTTGACGATCCGACTACGAACGTGCGAGGACGTCGCGCCTTAGCAATCGCTAAACCAACTCCGAGAGGTTATTGACCACGCCGGAGCACGATCAACCTGACCACGAGGGTCTGTTTCCTGCGAGCAAACGAAGAACAAGCAAGAAACTAAGATTGCAATCTGGATATTGCGAATATAAGATGAAAGCTTTATTGATCAAGGTGGGGTTCTGTGACGCCTTTGTCTGGTCGTTGAACACAAACGAAGTACGTGAAGTTGCAGCTATGGCGAACTTTTAATCTAAACAAAACCCAAAGTCTAAACGATGCCCTAAGGGTTGTATATATGGAGGAAGATGGGGGAATTTCGTGGCCCTTGGTGGAGGGGTCCGAAATCAACCCTATCTCTTGTTTGCCCACACATACGGACTCTAAAAATAGCCTATACTTATGTATTTCGAAATTACATTGGCCTGGCCCAATAATAAGGTGACGCAGCACCTAAAATAGCCTCGGGACGAAATTTATGAAGTGGCATCTTGTATATTTCGTCCAAGGCTTCATGCACCCATTATGGTGGCTTCAAAGTCCTGAAATCATCACTTGTAACTCCGTTCTTTTTCCCCTTGCGCATGCCATCATCTCCATGCTTGTTCTTGCTCCAATGTTCATCCTTCTCCAAGCTAGGCTGATGAGGACATGACTACCTTGGATATGACCAAAAATATTGCATATATGCATATTTGTCAGGTGATTTCTAGTGCAAACTATTCAATAATCTATTTATGTTATCCAAAACAAAAATACTTCACACACTTTTGTGTTTTGTCTAATTGCTGGTGTATGGGACATTTGTACAATCCACATATGAAGATAAGGAAGAAAGAGATGTTTATTTGCTGTCCAAAAAGTTCTCTCACGTCACTTTTGGCCCAAGAGAAGATAGAGTCCAAGTCTCTCACGTTCTGGATTCAGATTCGGACTGCACAGACACACCTGACTCAAAATGCACACAAGTTTTTCATACGGACTCCGAATTGGGTGATTCTTTTTTTGTTGGAAACTACATTTCGTGCACTTTCCAACCCAATTGGAATCACCTTCAAATTCGTCCGGAGCGTTGAGTTGTGGACGAAACAATCTGATGCTGCAGCAGAATCCGAGTCAAACTACAAGTCCAAAGGTGTTACATCACCTCCACTTGGGCCCATTGGCCTTGTACGACCTAGATTTAGTTTTAGGCTGCCTTGGGACGTCCTCCCACCTCCTTGGCCGCCACCCCTTGCTCCTATATAAGTAGATCCATCTAGTAGCTTTTTCTTGGGATTTGTTTAGTTAAAAGTTAGCCATTGCAACTTCGTGTACTTTGTTTGTGTCCAACGACCAGACCAAGACCGTTTACGGATCCCCACCTTTATCAATACTTCATCTATATTCGCAATATTCAGATTGCTTTATCATATTCTTGCTTGTTCTTCGATTGCTTGCAGGAATAGACCTTCGTGGTCAGGTTGACCGTGCTTCCGGCGTGGTCAATAACCTGAGGAGATTGGTTTAGCGATTGCTAAGGCGCAACATCATGCACGTTTGTAGTCGGATCGTCAAAGTCGTCTCCACCAAATCGATAGTTATCATCTCATCGAAAGATCGGGACACCCCGCCTCTATCATAGGCCCTTCATTTGTAAGCAAAACGAATGTATCCAATTTAGGCAGCATCATATTCTCATGAACATTAGAATCATTACCAAGAAACGAAAGTACTTGGTAATTTAGTTGGCGTGCACGAGCTCTAGTAATTGGTCCAGTATGTATAGCAGCAGGGGCTGTGGGTGTAACAATTGTATTGATGTCCTCATCAATATACCACCACCATCAACATATTCCTTACCGCTGCCATATATATCCGCCTGTCCACCACCAATCCGAGTCCACATATACATCCGCCTGTCCACCACCAATCTGAGTCCACATATATCTGCCTGTCCATCACTAATCCGAGTCCACATATACATCCGCCTGTACACCACCAATTAGATTTCTTTTTATATTTGGTTTGTTCTCGAGATCCATCTGTTTTCTGATTCATATTTCCTTGCCTGAGTAGGTTTTGAAAAAAAAGAGTCTGGAGACCCCCGGGCAGCTTTTACGCCAAAATTCCGGCTGGTGAAAATATTTTCCCCTATCCTGTTATAGGCTTTTCTGAGCCTTTTGATACACATGCCATCATAGTGATTTTTTATCACACTTTTTGGTCATCGCTGCCCTGATTTCCAGAAGAAAAAAATAGCCACTTTTTTGGTGCATATCCTGTTATTTTGAGTTGGGAATAGTTTTGAGACACTCGCCATTATAGTGATTTTTCACAAAAATAAAGAGGAGCGCAATAAAAGAGCAAAAGAAAAATTCCAGAGTGTGCTTTTCCATTGTTTATGTGTTGCGCCGTGATTTTGTTAGTGTTCTAGGCTCGCGTCTCTAGTACGGTCTAACCTAGGACCGGCACAGTACCGTCGTTGAGCGTTTATTCAACTTTGCATCTCTGAATTGATTATTGCTGACATTGTTGCTACCATATAATAATGCTTCCCAGCTCCACATACATCTACGTCGTGCGTTTGACTCTCCTTGGTAATCGCTCTATCCAAGCTTTGAGAGTTTTTGACCACAACGGTTGCCAATCGCCACCTGCAGCTAGGTAAGAACTGGTAAGAATTTGAGGTTTGGTTGACGGCACTTTCCAGTAGTCTGTAGGATCATATTCTTGTGTGTTTTTATTGGTGCTAACCATGGTAGGACTACAAGCCGATGAGATTGACTGGGAGAACATGAAGAACAAGGAGTTGCATGATAAATTTCAGCAAATTATGAGTAGCCAGGTGGAAGATGTGCTAAACAGATTTAAAGAGGCCATGGAGAAGATAGATGGCATTGAGAAGGCGTTCGAGACAAAGCTCGACAAAAAGGTTAATGAATTGTTCGCGCGTCTTCCATAACCACCAGCCGCTGCACTTGTCGCACCTCTAAAGCAACAACAACATCACCTTCCAAATCAAGTGGGATGAGCACTGCGCGTTCCCCTTGAGCCTGGTCAAAATTCTAGTGCCGGTGTACCTATTGTTGATGCTTCTATAGCTCCTGCTGCTACTGCAGAGGTGGAGGACCATTATGAGGATGAGGTTGATCAAAATCAGAACTACATGCAACCACCAGCACCACCACCACCAGGTCATCATGCATATCATCGCAATGGTAGGGCTGCACCACCACCTGAGGTACGATATCATGACCATCTTCCTAATCTAAAATTGAATATTCCACCATTTGAGGGTAGATATGTTCCTGATATATATCTTACTTGGGAGTTAGAAACTGAACAACATTTTACATGTTTACAACATCCTGAGGAGAGATGTGTTCCTGCTACTGTTTGTGCTTTCACTAGTTTTGCATGTGTTTGGTGGTCTGAACATTGTAGATTATATCCTATTCCAGCTACTTGGGCTGCTTTGAAAACTGCTATGTGTACTCGTTGGGTTCCACCTTATTATCAACGTGAATTACTTCAAAAATTGTAGCGCTTAAGACAAGGAAAAAAATTCTGTAGAAGAATATTATGAGGAATTACAAATTGGCATGATTAGATGTGGTATTGTTGAGGACAATGAAGCCATGCTTGCACGTTTTGTGGGTGGATTAAATAGAGATATTCAGACCATTCTTGATTATAAGGAGTATAACAATATCACTCGTTTATTCCATCTTGCTTGCAAAGCTAAACGTGAAGTGCAGGATCGACATGCATTGGCGCGGACTAATTTTTCTGCAGGTCGACCTTCATCATGGACACCGCATGCATCCTCTACTTCCACACATTCTACTGCATCGACACCTTCATCAACTGCCACCTCCAGCCGTGATACAAGGAAGCAGGCACAACCAATACTATCTGCCAAGAGCACACCTATCGAGCCTGCACAAAGTTCTTCTTCTTCCATGGCATCAACAGGGCACACAAGTGATATTATTTTTCATCGTTGTAAGGGAAGAGGTCATTATGCGACAGAAAGCAAATCTCAGTGTGTGATGATTGCTACTAAGGATGGTGGGTATGAGTCTGCTAGTGACTATGATGAGGAGACTTTGGCTGTTATTACACGTGACGAACATGGTGGACATGATTCTGAACATGAGACGCAATACATGGCTCCTGAAGATGCTGACAGGTATGAATGTTTAGTTGCTCAACGTGTTTTGAGTGTGCAGGTCACACAAGCTGAACAAAATCAGAGGCATAATTTGTTCCATACAAAGGGAGTTGTGAAGGAACGTTCTATTCGTGTCCTCAAAGATGGAGGGAGCTGCAACAACTTGGCTAGCATGGAGATGGTGGAGAAGCTATCTCTCACCACAGACCACATCCACATCCTTACTATATCCAATGGTTCAATAATAGCGGCAAGGTTAAGGTAACACGTACTGTTCGTATGCATTTTTGTATCTCTACATATGCTGATTGTGATGTGGTACCCATGCAAGCATGTTCCTTATTACTTGGTAAACCATGGCAATTTAATAAAAAATGTACACCATGGTAGAAACAATCTGTATACTCTTGTTCATAAGGATAAACATAGTACTTTGCTTCCTATGTCTCCTGATTCCATTTTGAAAGCTGATATTAATAGAGCTATCAAAGAAAAACAGGAGAAAAATAAGAGTGAAAAATCAGATTGTGGCAAAAGAATTTGAGCAACAAATGAGGACTAATAATAAACCATCTAGTGTTGCTTCTGAAATTAAATTGAAAAGTGCATGTTTACTTGCCACCAAATCTGATATTGATGAGCTAGATTTTAGCAAATCTGTTTGCTATGCTTTTGTGTGCAAAGAGACATTATTTTCATTTGAGGACGTGCCTTCCTCTTTGCCTCCTGCTGTTACTAATATTTTGCAGGAGTTCGCTGAAGTCTTTCCATAAGACGTGCCACCGGGATTACCACCTATTCAAGGGATTGAGCATCAGATTAACTTAATTCCCGATGCATCGCAACCCAACTGTGCACCATACCGTACCAATCCGGAGGAGACAAAGGAAATTATGCGTCAAGTCCAAGAGCTGCTCGAAAAGGTTTATATACGCGAATCTCTTAGTCCTTGTGCTGTTCCTATTATTCTAGTGCCAAAAAAGGATGGTACATCGCGTATGTGTTTTGATTGTAGAGGCATTAATAATATTACTATTCGTTATCGTCATCCTATTCCTAGGCTAGATGATACGCTTGATGAATTGAGTGGTTCTACAATATTCTCCAAAGTTGATTTGCGTAGTGGATACCATCAAATTCGTATGAAATTGGGGGATGATTGGAAAACAACATTTAAAACTCAGTTTGGATTATCTGAGTGGTTAGTCATGCATTTTGGGTCAACTAATGCACCTAGTACTTTCATGAGATTAATGAATGAAGTTTTATGTGCTTTCATTAGACGATTTGTGGTAGTCTATTTTGATGATATACTGATTTATAACAAATCTTTGGAGGAACATTTGGAACATTTATGTGCTATTTTTACTGCTCTATGTGATGCATGTTTGTTTGGTAACCTTGGGAAGTGCACCTTTTGCACCGACCAAGTATCTTTTCCTAGCTATGTTGTTACTCCACAGGCAATTGAAGTTGATAAAGCCAAGATTGAAGCTATTGAGAGTTGGCCGTAGTCCAAAACGGTTAGACAAGTGAGGAGTTTCCTTGGCCTCAATGGTTTCTATATGCGTTTTGAGAGAGATTTCAGCACCATTGTTGCACCTCTCAATGAGCTTACAAAGAAGGATGTGCCTTTTGTTTGGGGTACCGCACAGGAAGAAGCCTTCATGGTATTGAAACATAAGTTGACACATGCTCCTTTACTCCAACTTCCTGATTTTAATAAGACTTTTGAGCTTGAATGTGATGCTAGTGGAATTGGATTAGGAGGTGTGTTAAAATACATAAAACACAATCATAACGGTAGCATAATTGTGCTAACACTCAAGAACAGAAAGCAAAAAGCAAAAATAAATTTTATTCATTGGGTTGCGTCCCAACAAGCACTATCGTTTTACGCCCCTAGCTAGGCATAAGATTTCAATGATGCTCACACGAAAGATAAGAATTGACACACGAAGAGAGCATCAAGAAAACATATGACAAACACATTTAAGTCTAACATACTTCCTATGCATAAGAATTTTATAAGCAAACAAATGATCAAGACAAGTAAAAACTAGCATATGCAAGGAAGAAAAAAGAAACAATAGCAATCTCAACATAACGAGAGGTCATTTAGTAACATGAAAATTTCTGCAACCATATTTTCCTCTCTCATAATAATTACATGTAGGATCATAATCAAATTAAACAATATATATACCATAAAATTTTCTCTTCATGATCCACATGCATAATATTTTATAATCTTCCAAGATAGTGGGATTAACATCAACTAAAGTCGTGACCTCTCTGAACCCACTTTTATCAAAAATTTCATAAGATTGAACACTCTCCAAATATGTGGGATTATTTTTACTTAAAGTCGACACTCTTCCAAACGCACTTTCAATATTATCACAAACATATTCATCATGAGGCTTAAATATATTTTCAAGATCATAAGAATCATTATCACTCTAATCATGATCATTGCAACAAATAGTGGACATAGTAAAATTAGCATCCCCAAGCTTAGGGTTTGCATATTATTAGCACAATTGACAACAACAGAATTTATAGTAACACCATTGCAATCATACTTTTCATTCAAGGAGCTATCATGAATCACTTCATAAATTCCTTATTTTAGCACTTCAACACAATTTTCAGATTCATGAATTTCAAGCAAAACTTCATAGAGATAATCTAGTGCACTCAAATCATTGGCAATTGGTTCATCATAATTGGATCTTTTAAAAAGATTAGCAAGTGGATGAGGATCCATATCAATAGATTTTTAGGAAGAGAAGATGCAAGCAAATAGAAGGCACATGGCAACATAAGCAAAAAAATAGCAAACAAGATTGTAAGAAAAAGATAGATCAGACGAGAAAACAGCAAACGAAAAAGAGGGCGAATAAAACAACAAATTTTTGTGAAGTGGGGGAGAGGAAAACGAGAGGCAAATGGAAAATAATGTAAATTGTGAGGAGATGAGATTTGTGATTAGTAACCTGGTAGATGTTGAAGATTATCCCCGACAATGGCGCCAGAAATTCATTTTGATGCGGCTTGAAGCTACGTCGATATTTCCCCAAAGAGGAAGGGATGATGCAGCACAACGACAGTAGGTATTTCCCTCAGTAATGAAAAGCAAGGTTATCGAACCAGTAGGAGAACCAAGCAACACTACGTAAACAACACATGCACACAAATAACAAATACTCGTAACCCGACGTGTAAAAGGGGTTGTCAATCCCTTTCGGTAGCGGCGCCAGAAATTGGAAAACGGGTGTGATAAAAATATGATAGATTGGATCGCGGCAACGCAGGATAAAATAAATAACAATAAATTGCAGCAAGGTATTTTTGTATTTTTGGTTTAATAGATCTGAAAACAAAAGGCAAATAAAATAGATCGCAAAGGCAAATAATATGAGACAGAGACCCGGGGCCATAGGTTTCACTAGTGGCTTCTCTCAAGAAAAATAGCAAACGGTGGGTAAACAAATTACTGTTGGGCAATTTATAGAACTTCAAATAATCATGACGATATCCAGGCACTCATCATCATATAGGCATCACTTCCAAGAGGAGTAGACCGACTCCTGCCTGCATCTACTACTATTACTCCACACATCGATCGTTGTCCATCATGCATCTAGTGTATTAAGTTCATGGAGAAACGGAGTAATGCTATAGGAACGATGACATGATGTAGATAAGATCTATTTATGTAGAAATAGGCCCCATCATTTTATCCTTAGTAGCAACGATACATACGTGTCGGTTCCCCTTCTGTCACTTGGGATCAAGCACTGTAAGATCGAACCCACTACAAAGCACGTCTTCCCATTGCAAGATAAATAGATCAAGTTGGCCAAATGATAGAGGCGGAGGTGTCCCGTCTTTCGATGAGATGATGGATTTCGCTTTGGTGGAAGTCGACTTTGACGATCCGACTACGAACGTGCGAGGACGTCGCGCCTTAGCAATCGCTAAACCAACTCCGAGAGGTTATTGACCACGCCGGAGCACGATCAACCTGACCACGAGGGTCTGTTTCCTGCGAGCAAACGAAGAACAAGCAAGAAACTGAGATTGCAATCTGGATATTGCGAATATAAGATGAAAGCTTTATTGATCAAGGTGGGGTTCTGTGACGCCTTTGTCTGGTCGTTGAACACAAACGAAGTACGCGAAGTTGCAGCTATGGCGAACTTTTAATCTAAACAAAACCCAAAGTCTAAACGATGCCCTAAGGGCTGTATATATGGAGGAAGAGGGGGGAATTTCGTGGCCCTTGGTGGAGGGGTCCGAAATCAACCCTATCTCTTGTTTCCCCACACATACGGACTCTAAAAATAGCCTATAGTTATGTATTTCGAAATTACATGGGCCTGGCCCAATAATAAGGTGACGCAGCACCTAAAATAGCCTCGGGACGAAATTTATGAAGTGGCATCTTGTATATTTCGTCCAAGGCTTCATGCACCCATTATGGTGGCTTCAAAGTCCTGAAATCATCACTTGTAACTCCGTTCTTGTTCCCCTTGCGCATGCCATCATCTCCATGCTTGTTCTTGCTCCAATGTTCATCCTTCTCCAAGCTAGGCCCTTCATTTGTAAGCAAAACAAATGTATCCAATTTAGGCAGCATCATATTCTCATGAACATTAGAATCATTACCAAGAAACGAAAGTACCTGGTAATTTAGTTGGCGTGCACGAGCTCTAGTAATTGGTCCAGTATGTATAGCAGCAGGGGCTGTGGGTGTAACAATTGTATTGATGCGGAGGTGTCCCGTCTTTCGATGAGATGATGGATATCGCTTTGGTGGAAGTCGACTTTGACGATCCGACTACGAACGTGCGAGGACGTCGCGCCTTAGCAATCGCTAAACCAACTCCGAGAGGTTATTGACCACGCCGGAGCACGATCAACCTGACCACGAGGGTCTGTTTCCTGCGAGCAAACGAAGAACAAGCAAGAAACTAAGATTGCAATCTGGATATTGCGAATATAAGATGAAAGCTTTATTGATCAAGGTGGGGTTCTGTGACGCCTTTGTCTGGTTGTTGAACACAAACGAAGTACGCGAAGTTGCAGCTATGGCGAACTTTTAATCTAAACAAAACCCAAAGTCTAAACGATGCCCTAAGGGCTGTATATATGGAGGAAGAGGGGGGGAATTTCGTGGCCCTTGGTGGAGGGGTCCGAAATCAACCCTATCTCTTGTTTCCCCACACATACGGACTCTAAAAATAGCCTATAGTTATGTATTTCGAAATTACATGGGCCTGGCCCAATAATAAGGTGACGCAGCACCTAAAATAGCCTCGGGACGAAATTTATGAAGTGGCATCTTGTATATTTCGTCCAAGGCTTCATGCACCCATTATGGTGGCTTCAAAGTCCTGAAATCATCACTTGTAACTCCGTTCTTGTTCCCCTTGCGCATGCCATCATCTCCATGCTTGTTCTTGCTCCAATGTTCATCCTTCTCCAAGCTAGGCCCTTCATTTGTAAGCAAAACAAATGTATCCAATTTAGGCAGCATCATATTCTCATGAACATTAGAATCATTACCAAGAAACAAAAGTACCTGGTAATTTAGTTGGCGTGCACGAGCTCTAGTAATTGGTCCAGTATGTATAGCAGCAGGGGCTGTGGGTGTAACAATTGTATTGATGTCCTCATCACCAAACAAAATCCAAATATCGGAGAAGAAATACGAGTCTATAAGCAATCATGCATATAAGAGATCAAAGAAACTCAAATAACTTTCATGGATAAAAAGATAGATCTGATCATAAACACAAAGTTCATCCGATCCCAACAAATACACCACAAAAAGAGTTACATCATATGGATCTCCAAGATACCATTGTATTGAGAATCAAACGAGAGAGAGGAAGCCATCTAGATACTAACTACAGACCCGATGGTCTACAAAGAACTATTCACGCCTCATCGGAGAAGCACCAATGGAAGTGGTGAACCCCTCTGTGATGGTGTCTAGATTAGATCTAGTGGTTCTACACTCTGCGGCGGTTGGAATTGATTTTCGTCGACTCACCTAGGGTTTCTGAAATATTGAGGTATTTATAGAGCAAAGAGACGGTCTAGGGGGCACCCGATTTTGGCACAACCCACCAGGCGCTTCTCCGGCCCACTGGATGTCTTCTAGCCCAAAAAAATCAACAAAAAGTTTCTCTGCGTTTGGACTCCGTTTGATATTGATTACCCGCGATGTAAAAAACATGCAAAAAATAGCAACTGACACTTGGCACTATGTCAATAGGTTAGTACCAAAAAAGGATATAAAATGATTATGAAACATCCAAGAATGATAATATAACAGCATGGAACAATAAAAACTTCTAGATACGTTGGAGACATATCAAGCTCCTGGCCAATTACGGATTCGAGGTTGTGGCAGTGCATGTAAAAAGGATCAAGTAAAGACACTTTACTATGCCCAAGTAGGGGATCTGAAGCGCCATGGAGTGCCCAAAGCCTCATTAACTCCAGGGAGAGTGCACTCACATAGATGATATTTGCATGGATCACCTCATTAAATGTTAGATCAATTATATTGGACGGAAACCGAAGGACGAAATTATAATCTGCGTACCACATCGTCATGTAGAACATTAAGATCTTTCAAGAGGGTCATTGACATAGAGTCCGATAGGGACAGTTTTCCATGCTTATACTGATTCCATTTATGTCCTTCGAGGAATACAATTAGGATAGGTGGCTTGTCTATGGATGGTCCGCAATCAGCACGTAGATCCTTCCTCACTGATTGCAGAATATCCTTGGCTATGTTGTCTCCAGTGTTGTCAATGTTGAAAAGGGGGTCAAGGTTCGCGAAGGCGAGATCACAGTCATTTCCTGAGAGTGCGTGTGGACTAATCTCCTCTATATCACTGAGTGACCACTTAAGCAGGTACCCCCATATCACTTATCCTAACATAGTGATGCCTTCATTAGGGGGTGAGTCAACAAACAGTACTCAAATCCCGGCACTACATACTGCACTAGCACCCATGTCATGTCCAGTGGCAGGACGACCCCATGCATCATTCTAGTACCATCTGTAAATGGAATTATTTGCCCGATGGCAACCTTCGTTGGCATGTCGCTCACTTTGCCTAAGAGCCAGCGCGAATGGTCATGCGATGCTCATGGCTGTTGGGTGCTACTATACAGATGATGCTCATGGCCAGACGGGAATATTTCATCTAACCTTCTTTGAATTGTTGCAGCTACTTTGGTGGCGATGTTGTAATCAACCCTATTTTTCCTTCTATATTTTTTAACTCCTTGGTATGGGAATAGGCCTGGTCCCACAACATCCTACCTACGCCCAACACACGCCCAGTCTTGGGCTTCCTATCAACCCCAAATCCCTCGTTCACGGCCCGTGGAAGATGGTCTTCATACCTATACCTGTACGGAGATTCACTAGAACCGGGTCCAAGTTCCTCCTTCATTTTTCTCTATGAAAAATACATAAGTTGTGGTAAACTATTAGTACGATAATAATTGTAGTAGGTACCGAACTATTACTCTTCAGTTACGTTACCAGGCTCTTCTCCGCCGAGCAAAGTTGCGGGATTAGGAGGACGAACTCGTTCATCTCTGGGTCTCAAACTGCACAGCCCCTGAGGAAATGGAAGTCACGCGAACGATCTCCATGTTCCATGAATGGGGGTGGTTTACCCGCGGCTTCAAAGTCTGTGGCCTCCATCTCCCACTTGTGCATTATAGCTTTGTAACCACCAGGGCCCAGATGGTGGTTACCTAGTAGATTTTTCCATAAATTACGGAAATGATCGCTTATGATAGAGGCAAAGGTGTCCCGTCTTTCGATGAGATGATGGATATCGCTTTGGTGGCAGTCGACTTTGCCGATCCGACTACGAACGTGCGAGGACGTCGCGCCTTAGCAATCGCTAAACCAACTCCGAGAGGTTATTGACCACGCCGGAGCATGATCAACCTGACCACGAGGGTCTGTTTCCTGCGAGCAAACGAAGAACAAGCAAGAAACTGAGATTGCAATCTGGATATTGCGAATATAAGATGAAAGCTTTATTGATCAAGGTGGGGTTTTGTGACGCGTTTGTCTGGTCGTTGAACACAAACGAAGTACGCGAAGTTGCAGCTATGGCGAACTTTTAATCTAAACAAAACCCAAAGTCTAAACGATGCCCTAAGGGCTGTATATATGGAGGAAGAGGGGGGAATTTCGTGGCCCTTGGTGGAGGGGTCCGAAATCAACCCTATCTCTTGTTTCCCCACACATACGGACTCTAAAAATAGCCTATACTTATGTATTTCGAAATTACATGGGCCTGGCCCAATAATAAGGTGACGCAGCACCTAAAATAGCCTCGGGACGAAATTTATGAAGTGGCATCTTGTATATTTCGTCCAAGGCTTCATGCACCCATTATGGTGGCTTCAAAGTCCTGAAATCATCACTTGTAAGTCCGTTCTTGTTCCCCTTGCGCATGCCATCATCTCCATGCTTGTTCTTGCTCCAATGTTCATCCTTCTCCAAGCTAGGCCCTTCATTTGTAAGCAAAACAAATGTATCCAATTTAGGCAGCATCATATTCTCATGAACATTAGAATCATTACCAAGAAACGAAAGTACCTGGTAATTTAGTTGGCGTGCACGAGCTCTAGTAATTGGTCCAGTATGTATAGCAGCAGGGGCTGTGGGTGTAACAATTGTATTGATGTCCTCATCAGCTTACCTCCTTGCTTGACTCGCTTCCTGATGATTCACAAAACTTCGTCCATCTTCGTGATCCATAGTTGGATGGCGCCACTTAATGGCCTCAAAGCCCTTACCCACGAGATTGCAATGGGCACTGCTCTCCCAGGCCCTAAACATTTTCTGCCATTCCGATAGAGCATATTCTTTGGACTTTTTTAGAGTCAGACGGAAATGCATAACCCTGGTGTAACGCTTTGAGTAGCTTCTGCTTATGTCTGTCAATATCCTTGCAACCGATAAAGACGTATTTTCTAAAGATGCAGCCTAGCGTCTTACTATATGTCTTTGCCGTGACAACTAGGGTGATGGTCTCTCCTATTGGCCAAAAGCGATTATTATAATGATGCATTTGTTTGCCTAGCCTTACGCATGATCTTGTTGCTGGCGACGATGCTGGATGAAGTCCCATTGATGTGGCTTGTTACTCCTCACCTGGTGGGCAGTTCCTCATGATGGTCGTCGATCGTCTCGACGTCAGGGGTGGCCATCTCAACGTCAGGGTTGTTGTCATTGAGTTCGTCTTGAGATGTTGCTCTGGCATGGGGATCCATTTGACAAATAGTTAGAAATTCCGGCATGATCTTTGCTAAAAGTAGGCATATTGAGTTACAGAAATTCGACAAAATGGAAATTAATCAATGTTTTGTCTAAACATTGGCATATTAATTCCTGAAAATAACCTAGTGTATATATTTCAACGAACACCTTGCATTGCTCAAATAATGTTGTTTCTTGTTACATGAAGCAGATGAGTCAGCCGTAATATATATTGACCTCAGTGGGAAACGGGTCGACGGTGGCGGGGGCGGTGGTATTGGAGTACAATGGGCGTGCTGGTAATGGTGTTGGAGGAGATCTAGGGGTCGTGGCATTGTCACACTAGAGCGTGGGCACGCGACTATGACCCCACAGTGGCGCCCTTGGCTCTTCCTTAGCTGTGAAAGCACGACAGGCGAGCACGTGACAACGGTATCGGTGGCGACATAGGAGGCGAGCATATCGGCGAGGTAAGGACAACGGTGCACGGCGACGGCGGCGGTTGGCGATTTCGGGTGGGAGTGCACGGTTTGAACAAAACCCGCGGTAAGGTAAGAGGGGGATTTGCTAGGGGATGGACGTGGCGGGTGTTCCAGCCCGCCCGCCGCCGCAAATGTCTGACATGGAGGGCCCCCTCCCCCGCCCACAACCGCTGTTTTTCTAATGTTTTTTGGGGGAAAATCAAAATGTTAATCCTTATAATCAATATATTCATCACACAACACGGCCATTATCTATCCGATCCACAGATGCACGCATATATGTTTCTTTATAGTACAAATTAACCTTCACATAACGACACATTAGAAATAAGTTGTTAATGGATTCTACTGACGGTGTTCACATGAATTTTGGTGTTCCTCTTCCTGGTATGGACTATTGTCTTGTTGTAACTCCATCTTGACCATGGTGCAATGTCATCATTTAGCAATGTTGATCTTCTTCTTATCAATACATGTTTAACGCCTTCTTGTACCATGGGGTAGTCGTCGAATTGGTCATTGTCCTCCTCGTCATTGACTTTTTCCATTCTGACGATACTCCCCTTTCCTCTTCGGTAGACCACACGGCTAGGCTTAATTGGGTCTTTTTTGTAGAAGCATTGGGACATAGTCTTCGCCAGTACCTATGGCTCATTTAAGGCACTTATTGCAAGCATGTTCACAGACTCATTTCAAGGTGGTATAATCATGGTAGTGAAATAGTCGTCTTCTTAAAGTACTTGTTTTGCCCATCTAACACGGAACATGGGGAATATCCCTACATCCGCGTACCTTAGTTCCCAAATCTCTCTGATTCTCCTGTATTGTTAGCTACTTTCATTATTGGTGTATGCATGTAGTGTCACCCCTAAATTCTGGTACACACCTTTTTTACCTTGTCTCTGGCCTCCATATAGAAAGTGTATCCATTAATGTCATAGGCTTGGTATGTGGTCACATTTAACACATGTGAAAGTGCGTTATATCGACTAGAGGGGGTGAATAGGCGATTTTTACAAATTCGTCACTGAGGAAATTCAACTTGAGGAATTTCCTAAGTCACGAACTATAAGCAGCGGAATAAGTATTCAGGTGCATACATAACAGAGCAGTAGCACAGTCATCATGATGAAATGAAACATAGACAGAGCACAAGTAGCGTGTAAATAGGATAAGCAGGCTGAAGACAAAGTGATTGAAGAATTAGGATTGTGGAAATTGAGAAAGTCTTCAGTTAAAGTCTTCAAACCGTAACGATCAAGTACAACAACACATGAATGAGGAAATGAAAAGGTTAAGGAAATAGAACCAGTAGCTTGGTGAAGACGATGATTTGGTAGACCAATTCCAACTGTTGTGATAGTTGTACGTTTGGTTGGAGCGCCTTGGTATTTAAACCTGAGGACACATAATCCTCACCGTATTCTCCTTGAGCTAAGGTCACACAAACCTTGCCCAATCACTCGGGGTAAGTCTTTAGGTGACTTCCAAACCTTCACAGAGTCGGCCACTCGGCGATCTAAAATTTCCTCTTGGATGCTCTATACCATGACGCCTAACCGTCTAGAGGATGCATAGTCCTCAAAGGTAACAAGCGTCGGTTCGACACAGGAACAATCTCTTCAGTGATGCTTAATCACTTTGGGTTGGTAGGTGTTTGGGTTTGGGTTTTTCCTCACTTGATGATTGTCGCTCAAAGTCCTCGGAGGATGGGATGCTCTCAATGACAAGTGTTAGTTTCTCTTGGAGCAGCCAACTAGCTAGTGGTTGTAGGGGGCGACTATTTATAGCCTAGGGAGCAGCCCGACATGATAAGACATAAATGCCCTTCAATGATATGATCGTTAGGTGGGTAGATCTTTTGGGACAGCTGACGCTTAGCACAGAAACGGTCGGATATTTGAGCTCTCAAATTTCTCAAGGCTATCATGTTCCTCACCTGTAGGCAATCCGCACTGGCGAATTCCTAACTCCTCAGTCAGAACAAATTTCTCAGAGACTAGAAGTTCTTCGTCTCTTTCACTGAAGAAATTGACTGAACTGTATGAGATTTCCAATGGCTTCACTCGAAAGGATTGGATAGGTGTAGGATTTTGAGATGAGCATCACTTGGAAACATTTCCTCAGTTTTACCTCAACCCCCTTTAACAATACGGTGTTTCCTATGACTCAAGAAAGAGAAAATGAAACTACGAAAACAGAAGTCTTCACACTTCATAATCCTCGCATGAATATCAAGTCTTCAAGGTCACACCAATTTCCATACTTTCAAAGTCTTCAACTGAAGACATTCATTTTTAGGGGTCGACTTTCATCATAAATATCAAACTCCTCATAGACTTATAGACATGTGTGCACTCAGAAACACATTAGTCCCTTAACCTATAAGTCTTCAATACACCAAAATCATTAAGGGGCACTAGATGCACTTAAAATCTCCCCCTTTTGGTTATTGATGACAATATAGGTTAAGTTTTCAACGGGGATAAACATAGGAAGTGTAAATATTGATATTGAGGAATTTGATTGCAAGATATAGAAAACTCCCCCTGAAGATGTGCATATTTGAGGAATTTGCCTTGAGTAGCAAATGCACATTGTAGTGTAATATCATGGAGATCCCCTCTATATCTTGTAATTCATACACACATTTAACATAAGATATGAAGAATTTGAAATGCATGATGAAATATGGACTCTGACGAATTCAGCATGCGTGCATTAAGGCAGTTGAGGAATAAACATGCACAAAAGCAGTTCAAAAGAGTCAGAGCACCATAGGACTTAAGTTTACAACTCGATCAACAAACACTAAAGAAGAGCGAGAGTTGTAACTTAACAGAAAACACCCATATATAAGAGACCGGCTTGAAGACTAACTCAAAATTCTCCCCCTTTGTCATCGAATGACCAAAAGGGACGAAAAGTTAGGACTAATGCCCCTGAAGAATATCATCATGATGCCGATGGAGGAGCGCCAGCGTTGTTGGGGTCATCAGTTCAGGTAGGGCCTACCGCGGTGTCATTCAAGTCTTCGGCTTCATCTATCTCGCGCGATGAGGAATAAGAGCTGGCAACGAGCTGAGGAACTTTGACCTTCTTGTATTTCTTCAAAGGTGGCTGCGCCTAGTCAAAGTCCTGTTGAAATTCCATCTCCTTGAGATCTTCAACACTATAGAGATTAGACAGAATAGCCCAAGTGCGGTTAAAGACTTCATGCAGATAGTAGTGATTCTTCTTCACAATATTTTGAGTGACTCTCATGTTTTGAAGAATTGCACCAAATTAACACTTGACCCACTTGTAATTTCTATCAACTTTCTGATGAAGACTGAGGAGAAGCTCATGATCAGTAATCACACATTGAGCAGTGGCTTGAGGATTTTGCTTTGAAGCTTTCGTGGCAGAGTCTTGTGTTGCAGAGTCATCATTGGTGGAGTAGGATGCAGCTTTGCGAAGCTGTCCATCCAATGGACGAGTGCCTTCATCAATGACAGCAGTCTTGCCCTTCTCAACAGCTAAGGAAATTGTCCTTTTGAGGACTTCAATTGGTGGCAAATAGCTGAAATATTTCTAACAGTCTGCCTTGTAATGAATTGAAGACCTTGATCTGATGAATCTCATAATCCAAGATGCATAGGGCTTCAGCTCAAAAGGTGACAAAGCAGCATTGGCCAAAGTCCTCATGAAGAAATCATGGTAATTGATAGGAATACCATGTATGATATTGAACAATAGATTCTTCATTATGCCAACAACCGCTTTGTCATCAGAGTTGTGGCCCTTGATCGGACTAAGGATTTTGGTCAATATTCTATGTACTGTCCTAGGCACATAAAGCAATTCCTTGACGAGGAATGTGGTCCTTGGGGCTTGCCCAAGCTTCAAAGGCTTTATCAGTACTTGCATCAGATGATGTGAAAGTTTAGGTTGTGCATACATGAGTTTGGCACCTTTTGTGGGAGGACTGACTGGGACGGCTTGAAGCAATTCAGAGGCCAGTGCTTTGTAGTGAGTGTTTTCAAACATCCAGTCAAGCACCCATGAATTTACATCTTCAACATTTCCAGTGATGGGTAGTGTTGCATAGAATTGAAGAATGAGTTCTTCATTCCAGTTGCAAATGTCATTGCAGAGGTTAAGCAGTCCAGCGTCATGAAGAACACTGAGGACAGGGGAGAAGCATGGAAGAGACTCCATATCCACATGAGGAATTTGATGATGTTCAAAAACGTTGTCCTTATCAAATAGCAGTGAGGAATAGAAGTTCATTTGGCTGGCTGTCCAGAAGCGCTTGCGACAAAGTCTTGCAGAGTCATAGGATTGTACTCAGAGAAGACATTATGCTCAACAAAGAAATCATCAGCTTTGAATTTTTGCTTCTTGGTGAGATGATTCTGTGTCTTGGGCAGAAGATTAACAGTTGAAGTCTTCACTACCTCTTGATGTACAACCTCTAGAGCCACATGCTGAGGAATTTCAATAGCAGGTTCGGCAGCATCAACCTTGGCCTCCTTTTTTTAGCACTAGTGGCTAGAACTTCTTCTAGAATAGGATGAAGTAAAGCTTCATGTCCTTCAGAGCCTGTATGAATTTCTTCAGTTTGGACAAGGGACAGAGGAAGTTGATGCAGAGGGGTTGTTAGTGGTGAATTTGGGTGATGACTTTCCCAATAGTCGTCATTCAAAATCCGAGTTCTTGACCATATGTCCACATCCTCATCTTCTTCATCAATTTCTTCAACGCCTGCCTCTTCAGCTGTGAACCGAGGCATGGGCGATGATACTAGTGGAGTTGAAGGGATATCATCCACTTCACTGTCTTCATCCAACTGCTCTAAAGAAGCAGCAGAAGGATTTTCTTCATCACTGTCATCTGGAATGACATATTCCTCACCAAAGGGTAAATCTCCTTTGATGGCATGATTACTATTGGAACAACATCAATTGGGTTTGAGTATGAGCTTGTCAAAGTCCTCATTTTCTTAGGATCAGAAGACTCTGAGGTTGTAGATGCTTACTATTGACTTCTCTGCAGCTTTGGTCTTCTTCACTTCTGATGCAGAAGGAAGGTTGATACTTGTCATCTGTGATGACTTTGTAGGAGGAGCAGATGAGATAGGTTCAATTCCTTCAGGCATAACTGATACAGTTGTCCTGGCATCTTCAGATTCCTCGGGCACAGTAGTAGATGCTTCAAGCGGCCTGGTTTGTTCTTAAGGGCGCAACATGGGAGGTTGCCCTGGCATTTTCTTCAGAGGCTGGAATTTCTTTAGCAGCCCTGGTGCTTTCAGAATCATCAACAGTCTGATTTTCATCAACTGTGCTTGCATTTTCTTCGGTAGGCTGAGTCGATGTCTCAGCCTAAGGAATTTCTTATTGCGATGAAGCTGCAACATTTGTTGTGAATCCCTTTGCCATTCTGATGAATCTGACTTTCGCACCTAGCCAGTCTGCACGATATGCGTCAAATTCATCAGTGAGTGCTTTGATCTCAGTCTGCATAGTCACAAGTTCTTCAGGTGACATTGTCACAACATTCTTTTTCAAAAGGTGCTCCTTCTTGTATTGCGCTTTCTTCACTTGCCTGGCCTTCTCAAATTTCCATTGTTCTTCGCCTATGAAGGCATTGAGCATTTGACTTTGGCTCGGAGTGAGGTACAGATCAGGCAGAGGAGTATTAGGGTCCTTGTGCCATAGATCTATGAAGTCAAGGATCAACTTTGGATCCAACAAGAGGGGCACATCACTGCCTTTGGCTCTACCGGCCCTTTGCTGCCTCTCTCTGATGATCTCAGCCAATTCTTCATCATCAGCTTCATCGTCGCTTGATGGTACTTGAAAGGCAACCTGCTTCTTGTCAGGACTTGGCCTTGTCCCTCGTCCAGCAACGGCCTTTTTCTTCAGCAAGGTTGGATGATACGTCACCGACGTATCTATAATTTATGAAGTATTCATGCCATGTTTATAACAATTCTACATTATTTTGGTATGACTTGATAGAACTAACCCGGACTGACACTGTTTTTAGCAGAACTACCGTGGTGTTGTTTTTGTGTAGAAATAAAAGTTCTCGAAATGGGCTGAAAATTTACGGAGATTTTTTATGGAAAATATAAAAAAATATTGGAAGAAAAAGATACAAAGAGGAGTCCCGGGGCCACAAAAAGGGTGGGGGCGCCCCCACACCCCTAGGGCATGCCACTCGTCCTTGTGATTGCCTCGTGGGGCCCCTGACGTGAAACCAACGCCAACTCCTCCTATAAATCCAAAGAAACCCTGAACAGAAGAGAGATCGGGAGTTCTGCCGCTGCAAGCCTCCGTAGCCATGAAAAATCAATCTAGGCCCTCTTTGGCACCCTGCCGTAGGGGGCCATCATCACCCGGAGGCCATGGAGGAGGATCCAGAGGGGCCATCCTCGCCCCGGAGGCCAAGGACCAGAGGGAAAACCTCTACCCATCTTGGGGGGAGGCCATGGAGGAGCAAGCACATGGGGGAGAACCTGTTGCTTGTTTTACCTCTAATTCTTTTCCTCCTGTGCGGCCGTTTACAGTATCTAAGAGTTGGCCAGTCGTCGGCTACATCCCCCATGGGTAGTACGGTGGTGTATGGAATGACACCTAGACACACTTGACCCTACGGCTTGGTACTTGAAGGAGGTGTTAGTGCGGCGAACCAAGCAATCAGACTATGTGGCTTTATCGCTCTCGCTTAGCCATAGGAGTATGATAATGAGATTGTAGGCACAGTGATAGAGGCTAAGGTGTCCCGATGTTTCGATGAGATGGTGGCTATCGTTTTCTGTGGGAGTCGACCTTGACGATCCGACTACGAACGTGCGAGACGTCGCGCCTTAGCAATCGCTAAACCAACTTCCGAGGGTTATTGACCACGCCGGAGCACGATCAACCTGACCACGAGGGTCTGTTTCCTGCGAACAAACGAAGAACAAGCAAGAAACTGAGATTGCAATCGGGATATTGCGAATATAAGATGAAAGCTTTATTGATCAAGGTGGGGTTCTGTGACGTCTTGGTCTGGTCGTTGGACACAAACGAAGTACGCGAAGTTGCAGCTATGGTGAACTTTTAATCTAAACAAAACCCAAAGTCTAAACGATGCCCTAAGGGCTGTATATATGGAGGAAGAGGGGGGAATTTCGTGGCCCTTGAGGGTGGGGTCCGAAACCAACCCTAACTCTTGTTTCCCCACACATACAGACTCTAAAAATAGCCTATACTTAAGTATTTCGAAATCACATGGGCCTGGCCCATTAATAAGGTGATGCAGCACCTAGAATAATGTCCTCATCAAATAGCCTATGGACGAATATTATGAAGTGGCATCTTGTATATTTCGTCCAAGGCTTCATGCACTCCTTATGGCGGCTCAAAGTCCTGAAATCATCACTTGTAACTCCGTTCTTGATCCCCTTGCGCATGCCATCAACTCCATGCGTGTTCTTGCCCCAATGTTCATCCGTCTCCAAGCTAGGCCCTTCATTTGTAAGCAAAACAAACGTATCCAATTTAGGCAGCATCATAATCTCATGAACATTAGAATCATTACCAAGAAACGAAAGTACCTGGTAATTTAATTGGCGTGCGCGAGCTCTAGTAATTGGTCCAGTATATGTAACAGTAGGGGCTGTGGGTGTAACAATGGTATTGATGTCCTCATCATCCTCCCCTTCTTGAAATGAAGTCGTCCTCGACGGAAGCGCATCTTCCTCACCCAAATAAGGCTTCAAATCTGCAATGTTAAAAGTGGGACTAACCCCAAAATCTACAGGTAGCTCAAGTTTATATGCATTATCATTTATTTTCTCTAACACCTTAAAAGGACCATCAGCACGTGGCATTAGCTTTGATTTGCGCAGATTAGGAAATCTATCTTTACGCAAATGTAACCAAACAAGATCTCCAGGCGCAAACACAACATGTTTTCTACCCTTATCTCCAGCAAAATTGGTCGAAAAAATTTCGTGCCCATCCTGTCAGTTTGAGCTAGGAAGAGTTTTGAGACACTCGCCATTATAGTGATTTTTCGCAAAAAAAAAGCAGCGCAAAAAAAAGAGCGCAAAAAAAAGAGCGAAAAAAAATTCCAGAGTGTGCTTTTCCCTTGTTTACGTGCCGCGCCGTGATTTTGTTGGTGTTCTAGGCTCGCGTCTCTAGCACAGTCTAGCCTAGGACCAGCACAGTACCGTCGTTGAGCGTTTATTCAACTTTGCATCTCTGAATTGATTATTGCTGACCCTTTTTGCTACCACATTATAAGCCTTCCCAGCTCCACATACATCTACGTCGTGCGTTTGACTCTCCCTGGTAATCGCTCTATCCAAGCTTTGAGAGTTTTTGACTACAACGGTTGCCGATCACCGCCTGCTGCTGGGTAAGAACTGGTAAGAATTTGAGATTTGCTTGACGGATTTGTGACACCCACCACCACCTCTTGTTAGTAGTCTGTAGGATCATATTCTTGTGTGTTTCTATTGCTGCTAACCATGCCAGGATCACAAGTCGACGAGACTGACTGGGAGAACATGATGAATAAGGATTTGCATGATAAATTTCAGCAAATGATGAGTGGACAGGTGCAAGACGTGCTAAACAGATTTGAAGAGGCCATGGAGAAGATAGATGGCATGGAGAAGACGTTCGAAACAAAGCTCGATAACAAGTTTAATGAATTGCTCGCGCGTCTTCCACCACCACCACCCGCTGCACCTAACGCACCTCTCCAACAACAACAACAACGACTACCTCCACGTCGCGAAACAGACCTTCGCCGAGCGAGCCGTGTTCCTCTTGCGTTTGGCCAAACTGTTGGTGCTGCTGTTGATACTTCTATGGCTCCTGCTGCTGATGCGGAGGAGGATGATTATGTGGGAGATTATGAGGATGAGGTTGATCAAAATCAGCACTACATGCAGCCACCTGCACCACCACCAGCAGGTCGACCTCAGGTATATATTCATAATGGTAGGCCTGCACCACCACCTCAGGTACGAGATGATGTCCATATTCCTAAACTGAAATTGAATATTCCACCATTTGAGGGTAGATATGTTCCTGATATATATCTTACTTGGGAGTTAGAAACTGAACAACGATTTACATGTTTACAATATCCTGAGGAGAGACGAGTTGCTGCTGCTGTTTGTGCTTTCACTAGTTTTGCATGTGTATGGTGGTCTGAACATTGTAGATTATATCCTATTCCAACTACTTGGGCTGCTTTGAAAACTGCTATGCGTACTTGTTGGGTTCCACCATATTATCAACGTGAATTGCTTCAAAAATTACAGCGCTTAAGACAAGGGAAAAATTCTGTAGAAGAATATTATCAGGAATTACAAACTGGCATGATTAGATGTGGTATTGTAGAGGAGAATGAAGCTATGCTTGCACGTTTTCTGGGTGGATTAAATAGAGAGATTCAGACCATTCTAGACTATAAGGAGTATACTAATATCACTCGTTTATTCCATCTTGCTTGTAAAGCTGAACGTGAAGTGCAGGATCGACAAGCATTGGCGCGATCTAACTTTTCTGCAGGCCGACCTTCATCATGGACACCGCGTGCATCTTCTACTTCAACTGCACCAGCACCTCAATCAGGTGCCTCCTCCAGTCGTGATACAAGAAAACAGGCACAACCACCATTATCTGCCAAGAGCGCACCTGCTGGGCCTGCACAGATGATGAGGACATCAATACAATTGTTACACCCACAGCCCCTACTGCTATACATACTGGACCAATTACTAGAGCTCGTGCACGCCAACTAAATTACTAGGTACTTTCGTTTCTTGGTAATGATTCTAATGTTCATGAGAATATGATGCTGCCTAAATTGGATACATTTGTTTTGCTTACAAATGAAGGGCCTAGATTGGAGAAGGATGAACATTGGAGCAAGAACAAGCATGGAGATGATGGCATGCGCAAGGGGAACAAGAACGGAGTTACAAGTGATGATTTCAGGACATTGAAGCCACCATAATGGGTGCATGAAGCCTTGGACGAAATATACAAGATGCCACTTCACAAATTTCGTCCCGAGGCTATTTTAGGTGCTGCGTCACCTTATTATTGGGCCAGGCCCATGTAATTTCGAAATACATAAGTATAGGCTATTTTTAGAGTCCGTATGTGTGGGGAAACAAGAGATAGGGTTGATTTCGGACCCCTCCACCAAGGGCCACGAAATTCCCCCCTCTTCCTCCATATATACAGCCCTTAGGGCATCGTTTAGACTTTGGGTTTTGTTTAGATTAAAAGTTCGCCATAGCTGCAACTTCGCGTACTTCGTTTGTATTCAACGACCAGACAAAGGCGTCACAGAACCCCACCTTGTTCAATAAAGCTTTCATCTTATATTCGCAATATCCAGATTGCAATCTTAGTTTGTTGCTTGTTCTTCGTTTGCTCGCAGGAAACAGACCCTCGTGGTCAGGTTGATCATGCTCCGGCGTGGTCAATAACCTCTCGGAGTTGGTTTAGCGATTGCTAAGGTGCGACGTCCTCGCACGTTCGTAGTCGGATCGTCAAAGTCGACTTCCACCAAAGCGATATCCATCATCTCATCGAAAGACGGGACACCTTTGCCTCTATCAAGTGGTATCAGATTTCCAGGTTGCTCGGTGAGATTTTACAGTTTTTCGTAGTTTAGATCGAGTCTGTTCTTCATACCTACAGTCCACGAAAAAGCCACAAAAAAAATTAGGGTTAGTTCATCATATCCGAACCAATCTGAGCCTTTGCATAATCTTTGTAGGGTTTTTGCTTTGTTGAATTTGCGGTTGCATCGTCGTGTCTAGTTGCTGGTCTTAGAGTCTAGTCTTTTAAAGTTTCGAGTTCTGGTCATAAGTTGTCACGCCGCCGCCGCACCATCATCATCGCCCCTGCCATCTACCACCACCGCACGGAATCCGTGTCCATATACCACCACCAATCCGTGTCCATATACCACCACCGATCCATATCCATATACTACCACCGCTACCACCACCGCTGCCATATACCACCACCATATATCCACCACCAATCCGAGTTCTTTGCTTATTAGGTTTGTTTTCGGGATCCATCTAGATTCCGATTCGTGTTTCCTTGCCGGAGTAGGTTTCGGAAAAAAAAATTCAGAGTGTGCTTTTCCCTTGTTTACGTGTCGTGCCGTGATTTTGTTGGTGTTCTAGGCTCGCGTCTCTAGCACAGTCTAGCCTAGGACCAGCACAGTACCGTCGTTGAGCGTTTATTCAACTTTGCATCTCTGAATTGATTATTGCTGACCCTTTTTGCTACCATACTATAAGCCTTCCCAGCTCCACATACATCTACGTCGTGTGTTTCACTCTCCCTGGTAATCGCTCTATCCAAGCTTTGAGAGTTTTTGACTACAACGGTTGCCGATCACCGCCTGCTGCTGGGTAAGAACTGGTAAGAATTTGAGATTTGCTTGACGGATTTGTGATACACCACCACCACTTCTTAGTAGTCTGTAGGATCATATTCTTGTGTGTTTCTATTGCTGCTAACCATGCCAGGATCACAAGCCGACGAGATTGACTGGGAGAACTTATCGAACAAGGAGCTTCATGATAAGTTTCAGCAAATGATGACTGAACAGGTGCAAGATGTGCTGAACAATTTTGAAGAGGCTATGGAGAAGATTACTGGCCTTGAGAAGACGTTCGAAACAAAGCTCGATAACAGATTTAATGAACTGCTTGCGCATCTTCCACCACCGGCTGCACCTGTCGCACCTCTGCAACAACAAGAACTACGCCCCCTTCCGAATCAGTATGGACGAGCACAGCGTGTTCCTATTGAGCTAGGACAACATTCTGGTGCTGCTGCTACTGCTGTTGTTGCTTCTTTGGCTCCTGCTACTGCTGCTGCTGGTACCCAGGAGGATGATGATTATGTGGGAGATTATGAGGATGAGGTTGATCAAAATCCGAACTACGTGCAGCCACCAGCACCACCACCACCAGGTCAACCTCAGGTATATATTCGTAATGGTAGGCCCGCACCACCACCTCAGGTACGAGATGATGTCCATATTCCTAAACTGAAATTGAATATTCCACCATTTGAGGGTAGATATGTTCCTGATATATATCTTACTTGGGAATTAGAAACTGAACAACGATTTACATGTTTACAATATCCTGAGGAGAGACGAGTTGCTGCTACTGTTTGTGCTTTCACTAGTTTTGCATGTGTATGGTGGTCTGAACATTGTAGATTATATCCTATTCCCGCTACTTGGGCTGCTTTGAAAACTGCTATGTGTACTCGTTGGGTTCCACCATATTATCAACGTGAATTGCTTCAAAAATTACAGCGTTTAAGACAAGGGAAAAATTCTGTAGAAGAATATTATCAGGAATTACAAACTGGCATGATTAGATGTGGTATTATTGAGGAGAATGAAGCTATGCTTGCATGTTTTCTGGGTGGATTAAATAGAGAGATTCAGACCATTCTAGACTATAAGGAGTATAATAATATCACTCGTTTATTCCATCTTGCTTGTAAAGCTGAACGTGAAGTGCAGGATCGACAAGCATTGGGGCGAACTAACTTTTCTGCAGGCCGACCTTCATCATGGACACCGCGTGCATCTTCTACTTCAACTGCACCAGCACCTCAATTAGGTGCCTCCTCCAGTCGTGATACAAGAAAACAGGCACAACCACCATTATCTGCCAAGAGCGCACCTGCTGGGCCTGCACGGAGTTCTTCTTCCATGGCATCAACAGGGCACACAAGTGATATTATTTGTCGTCGTTGTAAGGGAGGAGGTCATTATGCGAGAGAATGCAAATCTCCGCGTGTGATGATTGCTACCGCGGATGGTGGATATGAGTCCGCTAGTGACTATGATGAGGAGACATTGGCCGTGAAGAACATGGTGGAGATGATTCTGATCATGAGACGCAATACATGGCTCCTGAAGACGCTGACAGGTATGAATGTTTAGTTGCTCAACGTGTTTTGAGTGTGCAGGTCACACAAGCTGAGCAAAATCAGAGGCACAATTTGTTCCATACCAAGGGAGTTGTGAAGGAACGTTCTGTGCGCGTCATAATAGACGGAGGGAGCTGCAACAACTTGGCTAGCATGGAGATGGTGGAGAAGCTTTCTCTCACCACAAGACCACATCCACATCCTTACTACATCCAATGGTTCAACAACAGCGGCAAGGTTAAGGTAACACGTACTGTTCATGTGCATTTTAGTATCTCTACATATGCTGATTATGTTGATTGTGATGTGGTACCTATGCAAGCATGTTCCTTATTACTTGGTAGACCATGGCAATTTGATAAAAATTTTGTACACCATGGTAGAAACAATCACTATACTCTTGTTCATAAGGATAAAAATATTACTTTGCTTCCTATGACTCCTGATTCCATTTTGAAAGATGATATTAATAGAGCTAATAAAGCACAACAGGAGAAGAACAAGAGTGAAAATCAGATTGTGGCAAAAGAATTTGAGCAACAAATGAAGCCTAATAATAAACCATCTAGTGTTGCTTCTAAAATTAAATTGAAAAGTGCATGTTTATTTGCCACCAAATCTGATATTGATGAGCTAGATTTCAGCAAATCTGTTTGCTATGCTTTTGTGTGCAAAGAGGCATTATTTTCATTCGAGGACGTGCCTTCCTCTTTGCCTCCTGCTGTCACTAACATTTTGCAGGAGTTCGCTGACGTTTTTCCACAAGACGTGCCACCGGGATTACCGCCTATTCGAGGGATTGAGCATCAGATTGACTTAATTCCCGGTGCTTCACTGCCAAACCGTGCACCATACCGTACCAATCCAGAGGAGACGAAGGAGATTATGCGTCAAGTACAAGAGCTTCTCGACAAAGGTTATATACGCGAATCCCTTAGTCCTTGTGCTGTTCCTATTATTTTAGTGCCGAAAAAGGATGGTACATCACGTATGTGTGTTGATTGTAGAGGCATTAATAATATTACTATTCGTTATCGTCATCCTATTCCTAGGCTAGATGATATGCTTGATGAATTGAGTGGCTCTATAATATTCTCCAAAGTTGATTTGCGTAGTGGCTACCATCAAATTCGTATGAAATTGGGAGATGAATGGAAAACAGCATTTAAAACTAAGTTTGGATTATATGAGTGGTTAGTCATGCCTTTTGGGTTAACTAATGCACCTAGTACTTTCATGAGATTAATGAACGAAGTTTTACGTGCTTTCATTGGACGATTTGTGGTAGTTTACTTTGATGACATACTGATTTATAGCAGATCTTTGGAAGAACATTTGGAACATTTACGTGCTGTTTTTATTGCTCTACGTGATGCACGTTTGTTTGGTAACCTTGGGAAGTGCACCTTTTGCACCGACCGAGTATCTTTTCTTGGCTATGTTGTTACTCCACAGGGAATTGAAGTTGACAAAGCCAAGATTGAAGCTATTGAGAGTTGGCCGCAGCCCAAAACGGTCACACAAGTGAGGAGTTTTCTTGGCCTCGCTGGATTCTATAGGCGTTTTGTGAGAGATTTCAGCACCATTGCTGCACCTCTCAACGAGCTTACGAAGAAGGATGTGCCTTTTGTTTGGGGTACCGCACAGGAAGAAGCCTTCACGGTATTGAAAGATAAGTTGACACATGCTCCTTTACTCCAACTTCCTGATTTTAATAAGACTTTTGAGCTTGAATGTGATGCTAGTGGAATTGGATTAGGAGGTGTGTTATTACAAGATGGCAAACCTGTTGCATACTTTTCTGAAAAATTGAGTGGGCCTAGTTTGAATTATTCTACTTATGATAAAGAATTATATGCTCTTGTTCGGACTTTAGAAACATGGCAACATTATTTATGGCCCAAAGAATTTGTTATACATTCTGATCATGAATCTTTGAAACATATTAAAAGTCAAGCTAAACTGAATCGTAGACATGCTAAATGGGTTGAATTCATTGAGACTTTCCCTTATGTCATTAAACACAAGAAGGGAAAAGAAAATGTTATTGCTGATGCATTGTCTCGTCGCTATACTATGCTTTCACAACTTGTGATAGAGGCGAGGGTGTCCCGATCTTTCGATGAGATGATAACTATCGATTTGGTGGAGACGACTTTGACGGTCCGACTACAAACGTGCACGACGTTGCGCCTTAGCAATCGCTAAACCAACTCCGAGAGGTTATTGACCACGCTGGAGCATGATCAACCTGACCACGAAGGTCTATTCCTGCAAGCAATCGAAGAACGAGCAAGAATATGATAAAGCAATCTGAATATTGCAAATATATATGAAGTATTGATAATGGTGGGGATCCGGAAGCGGTCTTGCTCTGGTCGTTGGACACAAACGAAGTACACGAAGTTGCAATGGCTAACTTTTAACTAAACAAATCCCCAAAGTCTAAACGATGCCCTAAGGGCTGTATATATGGAGGAAGAGGGGGGGAATTTCGTGGCCCTTGGTGGAGGGGTCCGAAATCAACCCTATCTCTTGTTTCCCCACACATACGGACTCTAAAAATAGCCTATACTTATGTATTTCGAAATTACATGGGCCTGGCCCAATAATAAGGTGACGCAGCACCTAAAATAGCCTCGGGACGAAATTTATGAAGTGGCATCTTGTATATTTCGTCCAAGGCTTCATGCACCCATTATGGTGGCTTCAAAGTCCTGAAATCATCACTTGTAGCTCCGTTCTTGTTTCCCTTGCGCATGCCATCATCTCCATGCTTGTTCTTGCTCCAATGTTCATCCTTCTCCAAGCTAGGCCCTTCATTTGTAAGCAAAACAAATGTATCCAATTTAGGCAGCATCATATTCTCATGAACATTAGAATCATTACCAAGAAACGAAAGTACCTGGTAATTTAGTTGGCGTGCACGAGCTCTAGTAATTGGTCCAGTATGTATAGCAGCAGGAGCTGTGGGTGTAACAATTGTATTGATGTCCTCATCATCCTCCCCTTCTTGAAATGAAGTCGTCCTCGACGGAAGTTCATCTTCCTCACCCAAATAAGGCTTCAAATCTGCAATGTTAAAAGTGTGATAGAGGCGAGGGTCCCGATCTTTCGATGAGATGATAACTATCGATTTGGTGGAGACGACTTTGACAATCCGACTACAAACGTGCACGACGTTGCGCCTTAGCAATCGCTAAACCAATCTCCTGAGGTTACTGACGATGCCGGAAGCACGATCAGCCTGACCACGAAGGTCTATTCCTGCAAGCAATCGAAGAACGAGCAAGAATATGATAAAGCAATCTGAATATTGCAAATATATATGAGGTATTGATAATGGTGGGAATCCGTAAGCGGTCTTGGTCTGGTCGTTGGACACAAACGAAGTACACGAAGTTGCAATGGCTAACTTTTAACTAAACAAATCCCAAGCAAAAAGCTACTAGGTGGATCTACTTATATAGGAGCAAGGGGTGGCGGCCAAGGAGGTGGGAGGACGTCCCAAGGCAGCCTAAAACTAAATCTAGGTCGTACAAGGCCAATGGCCCAAGTGGAGGTGATGTAACACCTTTGGACTTGTAGTTTGACTCGGATTCTGCTGCAGCATCAGATTGTTTCGTCCACAACTCAACGCTCCGGACGAATTTGAAGGTGATTCCAATAGGGTTGGAAAGTGCACGAAATTTAGTTTCCAACAAAAAAAGAATCACCCAATTCGGAGTCCGTATGAAAAACTTGTGTGTGTTTTGAGTCAGGTATGTCTGTGCAGTCCGAATCTGAATCCAGAACGTGAGAGACTTGGACTCTATCTTCTCTTGGGCCAAAAGTGACGTGAGAGAACTTTTTGGACAGCAAATAAACATCTCTTTCTTCCTTATCTTCATATGTGGATTGTACAAATGTCCCATACACTTGCAATTAGACAAAACACAAAAGTGTGTGAAGTATTTTTGTTCTGGATAACATAAATTGATTATTGAATAGTTTGCACTAGAAATCACCTGACAAATATGCATATATGCAATATTTTTGGTCATATCCAAGGTAGTCATGTCCTCATCATCCTCCCCTTCTTGAAAATAAAGCCGTCCTCGGCGTTGCTTAATCTGAAATGTGGCTAACAAAAGAGACAAGGTGTACATGTTGTATATGTATATGTCATCCATTTTTACTTCCCTTGATTTTTGCATATATGACACATGAATAGATGAGTAACTTGCATAGTTCATAAAATCTAAAGCCAAAAAATTAGCACAAGAAGTAGAAGGCATGAAAATATTGCAACTCAGTTTGCACATATAAGTGAAGCTCTTATTCATTCCAAAAGATTGACAATGTTCATCATTAAACCATCCCAACATTGGTGAATAAACCTTACTTGCATCAAATTTACATGCTACAACATGCTTAAATAAGCAAACATGCAATAAGTCATTCAACACAGAATCATCACCAAGATTAGAGGTCATATCAAAATGATTAAACGTTGGTTCTTTTGCATCAATAGTTAATTCAATGGGTGCACTCAAAATTGTTGGTATTTCAGTTGTTTGATCACATGGCAAAGTCAAATTATCAACGTAGTCCTCTAAAATAGGTGGTGTGATCAAAGTAGTGGGTAGCTCATCAGATGGTGCATTCAAATTGACAAGGCATTCATCATTCTCATGTAGAGATGGAAGATCAGTACCTTTGTCATTACCTCTTATGATCAACTCAGATGATGTAGCCACTCTCGGGGGCGATGTGTCACATGGTGGAGGTGATGTAGTCCTGACAACAACGGATGTGGTTGTCACAGTATGCCTTGTAGTTGAAGGAACAATCATATCAACTCTTGGAATGTGCACCGTGCGCTTGTTCTCCTCGTGGCCAACACGTCGTTTTATTTCCTGTTCAGCTTTGCAAGCAAGATGAAACAAATGGTCCATAGGATAACACTCTTCATGAATTAGTATCTCTTGAATATCACGGTTTAATCCTCCCCAAAATCTATCCATAAAATCATCTTCACTTTCTTCTAAAGAGGAATGCAACAAGGTAGTTTGTAAATCATCATAATATTTTGTTACAGTTTCACTACCTTGTTTTAAGTGTTGCAACTTTTTAATCATGTCACGAGTATAATAAGCAGGGACGAAAGTATGTCGCATGGCAAGTTTCAAATCATCCCAAGTAGTAGGTATATAATCAGGGTGTAACCGACAATTTTCACTCCACCAAACCAAAGCATAACCAGTGAAAGAACCAACTACAACCTTAACCTTTTTATGTTCATTGAAATTATGGGAAGCAAATATATTTTTTATGTCGAACTCCCATTCAATATATGATAGAGGCAAAGGTGTCCCGTCTTTTGATGAGATGATGGATATCGCTTTGGTGGAAGTCGACTTTGACGATCCGACTACGAACGTGCGAGGACGTCGCGCCTTAGCAATCGCTAAACCAACTCCGAGAGGTTATTGACCACGCCGGAGCACGATCAACCTGACCACGAGGGTCTGTTTCCTGCGAGCAAACGAAGAACAAGCAAGAAACTAAGATTGCAATCTGGATATTGCGAATATAAGATGAAAGCTTTATTGATCAAGGTGGGGTTCTGTGACGCCTTTGTCTGGTCGTTGAACACAAACGAAGTACGCGAAGTTGCAGCTATGGCGAACTTTTAATCTAAACAAAACCCAAAGTCTAAACGATGCCCTAAGGGCTGTATATATGGAGGAAGAGGGGGGAATTTCGTGGCCCTTGGTGGAGGGGTCCGAAATCAACCCTATCTCTTGTTTCCCCACACATACGGACTCTAAAAATAGCCTATACTTATGTATGTCGAAATTACATGGGCCTGGCCCAATAATAAGGTGACGCAGCACCTAAAATAGCCTCGGGACGAAATTTATGAAGTGGCGTCTTGTATATTTCGTCCAAGGCTTGATGCACCCATTATGGTGGCTTCAAAGTCCTGAAATCATCACTTGTAACTCCGTTCTTGTTTCCCTTGCGCATGCCATCATCTCCATGCTTGTTCTTGCTCCAATGTTCATCCTTCTCCAAGCTAGGCCCTTCATTTGTAAGCAAAACAAATGTATCCAATTTAGGCAGCATCATATTCTCATGAACATTAGAATCATTACCAAGAAACGAAAGTACCTGGTAATTTAGTTGGCGTGCACGAGCTCTAGTAATTGGTCCAGTATGTATAGCAGCAGGAGCTGTGGGTGTAACAATTGTATTGATGTCCTCATCATCCTCCCCTTCTTGAAATGAAGTCGTCCTCGACGGAAGTTCATCTTCCTCACCCAAATAAGGCTTCAAATCTGCAATGTTAAAAGTGGGACTAACCCCAAAATCTGCAGGCAGCTCAAGTTTATATGCATTATCATTTATTTTCTCTAACACCTTAAAGGGACCATTAGCACGTGGCATTAACTTTGATTTGCGCAAATCAGGAAATCTATCCTTATGCAAATGTAACCAAACAAGATCTCCAGGTGCAAACACAACATGTTTTCTACCCTTATCTCCAGCAAGTTTATATTTAGCATTCATGCGCTCAATGTTTTCCTTAGTTAACTCATGCACTTTTAAAATCAATTCAGCACGTTGTTTAGCATCAAAATTAACCTTCTCCGAAGATGGAAGAGGCAACAAATCAATAGGTGCACGAGGTAGGAAACCATACACAACTTCAAAAGGGCACATCTTAGTAGTAGAATGCAATGAACGATTATAAGCAAATTCAATATGAGGCAAGCATTCCTCCCACATTTTCTTATTATTCTTCAAAACAGCCCTAAGCATAGTAGACAACGTTCTATTGACTACTTCAGTTTGTCCATCCGTTTGGGGGTGACAAGTAGTACTAAAAAGCAGTTTAGTCCCCAACTTAGCCCATAAACATCTCCAAAAGTGGCTAAGAAATTTAGTATCACGATCTGAAAAAATAGTATTTGGCACACCATGCAAGCGAATAATTTCACGAAAGAACAAATCAGCAACATTAACAGCATCATCGCTTTTATGACATGGTATAAAGTGTGCCATTTTCGAGAATCTATCCACGACAACAAATATGCTATCCCTCCCCTTCTTTGTTCGAGGTAAACCTAAAACAAAGTCCATAGATATATCCTCCCAAGGAACACTAGGTACAGGCAAAGGCATATATAAACCATGAGGATTGAGGCGTGACTTAGCTTTTTGACATGTAGTGCAGCGAGCAATAAAACGCTCAACATCCCGTCTCATCTTTGGCCAAAAGAAATGTGTAGCAAGTACGTCCTCCGTCTTCTTCACGCCAAAGTGTCCCATTAATCCTCCTCCATGCGCCTCCTGCAACAACAAAAGACGAACAAAGCTAGCTGGAATGCATAGCTTGTTAGCACGAAACACAAATCCATCGTTAACAACAAACTTGTTCCACATTCTTCCTTCTTTACAATTCTGCATTACATCTTTAAAATCAGCATCATGCACATATTGATCTTTGATGGTCTCCAAACCAAATATTTTGAAGTCAAGTTGTGAAAGCATAGTATAGCGACGAGACAATGCATCAGCAATAACATTTTCTTTTCCCTTCTTGTGTTTAATGACATAAGGGAAAGTCTCAATGAATTCAACCCATTTAGCATGTCTACGATTCAGTTTAGCTTGACTTTTAATATGTTTCAAAGATTCATGATCAGAATGTATAACAAATTCTTTGGGCCATAAATAATGTTGCCATGTTTCTAAAGTCCGAACAAGAGCATATAATTCTTTATCATAAATAGAATAATTCAGACTAGGCCCACTCAATTTTTCAGAAAAGTATGCAACAGGTTTGCCATCTTGTAATAACACACCTCCTAATCCAATTCCACTAGCATCACATTCAAGCTCAAAAGTCTTATTAAAATCAGGAAGTTGGAGTAAAGGAGCATGTGTCAACTTATCTTTCAATACCGTGAAGGCTTCTTCCTGTGCAGTACCCCAAAGAAAAGGCACATCTTTCTTTGTAAGCTCATTGAGAGGTGCAGCAATGGTACTGAAATCTCTCACAAAACGCCTATAGAATCCAGCGAGGCCAAGAAAACTCCTCACTTGTGTGACCGTTTTGGGCTGCGGCCAACTCTCAATAGCTTCAATCTTGGCTTTATCAACTTCAATTCCCTGTGGAGTAACAACATAGCCAAGAAAAGATACTCGGTCGGTGCAAAAGGTGCACTTCCCAAGGTTACCAAACAAACGTGCATCACGTAGAGCAATAAAAACAGCACGTAAATGTTCGAAATGTTCTTCCAAAGATCCGCTATAAATCAATATGTCATCAAAGTAAACTACCACAAATCGTCCAATGAAAGCACGTAAAACTTCGTTCATTAATCTCATGAAAGTACTAGGTGCATTAGTTAACCCAAAAGGCATGACTAACCACTCATATAATCCAAACTTAGTTTTAAATGCTGTTTTCCATTCATCTCCCAATTTCATACGAATTTGATGGTAGCCACTACGCAAATCAACTTTGGAGAATATTGTAGAGCCACTCAATTCATCAAGCATATCATCTAGCCTAGGAATAGGATGACGATAACGAATAGTAATATTATTAATGCCTCTACAATCAACACACATACGTGATGTACCATCCTTTTTCGGCACTAGAATAATAGGAACGGCACAAGGACTAAGGGATTCGCGTATATAACCTTTGTCGAGAAGCTCTTGTACTTGACGCATAATCTCCTTCGTCTCCTCTGGATTAGTACGGTATGGTGCACGGTTTGGCAGTGAAGCACCGGGAATTAAGTCAATCTGATGCTCAATCCCTCGAATAGGCGGTAATCCCGGTGGCACGTCTTGTGGAAAAACGTCAGCGAACTCCTCCAAAATGTTAGTGACAGCAGGAGGCAAAGAGGAAGGCACGTCCTCGAATGAAAATAATGCCTCTTTGCACACAAAAGCATAGCAAACAGATTTGCTGAAATCTAGCTCATCAATATCAGATTTGGTGGCAAATAAACATGCACTTTTCAATTTAATTTCAGAAGCAACACTAGATGGTTTATTATTAGGCTTCATTTGTTGCTCAAATTCTTTTGCCACAATCTGATTTTCACTCTTATTCTTCTCCTGTTGTGCTTTATTAGCTCTATTAATATCATCTTTCAAAATGGAATCAGGAGTCATAGGAAGCAAAGTAATATTTTTATCCTTATGAACAAGAGTATAGTGATTGTTTCTACCATGGTGTACAGAATTTTTATCAAATTGCCATGGTCTACCAAGTAATAAGGAACATGCTTGCATAGGTACCACATCACAATCAACATAATCAACTTATGTAGAGATACTAAAATGCACACGAACAGTACGTGTTACCTTAACCTTGCCGCTGTTGTTGAACCATTGGATGTAGTAAGGATGTGGATGTGGTCTTGTGGTGAGAGAAAGCTTCTCCACCATCTCCATGCTAGCCAAATTGTTGCAGCTCCCTCCGTCTATTATGACGCGCACAGAACGTTCCTTCACAACTCCCTTGGTATGGAACAAATTGTGCCTCTGATTTTGCTCAGCTTGTGTGACCTGCACACTCAAAACACGTTGAGCAACTAAACATTCATACCTGTCAGCGTCTTCAGGAGCCATGTATTGCGTCTCATGATCAGAATCATCTCCACCATGTTCTTCACGTGTAATAAGAGCCAAAGTCTCCTCATCATAGTCACTAGCGGACTCATATCCACCATCCGCGGTAGCAATCATCACACGCGGAGATTTGCATTCTCTCGCATAATGACCTCCTCCCTTACAACGACGACAAATAATATCACTTGTGTGCCCTGTTGATGCCATGGAAGAAGAAGAACGCTGTGCAGGCCCCGCAGATGCGCTCTTGGCAGATAATGGTGGTTGTGCCTATTTTCTTGTATCACGGCTGGAGGTGGCACCGGATGGAGGTGCTGGTGCAGTTGAAGTAGAAGATGCACGTGGCGTCCATGATGAAGGTCGGCCTGCAGAAAAGTTAGTTCGCCCCAATGCTTGTCGATCCTGCACTTCACGTTCAGCTTTACAAGCAAGATGGAATAAACGAGTGATATTAGTATTGATAGAGGCAAAGGTGTCCCGTCTTTCGATGAGATGGTGGATTTCGCTTTGGTGGAAGTCGACTTTGACGATCCGACTACGAACGTGCGAGGACGTCGCGCCTTAGCAATCGCTAAACCAACTCCGAGAGGTTATTGACCACGCCGGAGCACGATCAACCTGACCACGAGGGTCTGTTTCCTGCGAGCAAACGAAGAACAAGCAAGAAACTGAGATTGCAATCTGGATATTGCGAATATAAGATGAAAGCTTTATTGATCAAGGTGGGGTTCTGTGACGCCTTTGTCTGGTCGTTGAACACAAACGAAGTACGCGAAGTTGCAGCTATGGCGAACTTTTAATCTAAACAAAACCCAAAGTCTAAACGATGCCCTAAAGGCTGTATATATGGAGGAAGAGGAGGGGAATTTCGTGGCCCTTGGTGGAGGGGTCCGAAATCAACCCTATGTCTTGTTTCCCCACACATACGGACTCTAAAAATAGCCTATACTTATGTATTTCGAAATTACATGGGCCTGGCCCAATAATAAGGTGACGCAGCACCTAAAATAGCCTCGGGACGAAATTTATGAAGTGGCATCTTGTATATTTCGTCCAAGGCTTCATGCACCCATTATGGTGGCTTCAAAGTCCGGAAATCATCACTTGTAACTCCGTTCTTGTTCCCCTTGCGCATGCCATCATCTCCATGCTTGTTCTTGCTCCAATGTTCATCCTTCTCCAAGCTAGGCCCTTCATTTGTAAGCAAAACAAATGTATCCAATTTAGGCAGCATCATATTCTCATGAACATTAGAATCATTACGAAGAAACGAAAGTACCTGGTAATTTAGTTGGCGTGCACGAGCTCTAGTAATTGGTCCAGTATGTATAGCAGCAGGGGCTGTGGGTGTAACAATTGTATTGATGTCCTCATCATCCTCCCCTTCTTGAAATGAAGTCGTCCTCGACGGAAGTTCATCTTCCTCACCCAAATAAGGCTTCAAATCTGCAATGTTAAAAGTGGGACTAACCCCAAAATCTGCAGGCAGTTCAAGTTTATATGCATTATCATTTATTTTCTCTAACACCTTAAAGGGACCATCAGCACGTGGCATTAACTTTGATTTGCGCAAATCAGGAAATCTATCCTTACGCAAATGTAACCAAACAAGATCTCCAGGTGCAAA
>NW_025228097.1:0-1499 GCF_018294505.1 Triticum aestivum
AAGCATGGAGATGATGGCATGCGCAAGGGGAACAAGAACGGAGTTACAAGTGATGATTTCAGGACTTTGAAGCCACCATAATGGGTGCATGAAGCCTTGGACGAAATATACAAGATGCCACTTCATAAATTTCGTCCCGAGGCTATTTTAGGTGCTGCGTCACCTTATTATTGGGCCAGGCCCATGTAATTTCGAAATACATAAGTATAGGCTATTTTTAGAGTCCGTATGTGTGGGGAAACAAGAGATAGGGTTGATTTCGGACCCCTCCACCAAGGGCCACGAAATTCCCCCCCTCTTCCTCCATATATACAGCCCTTAGGGCATCGTTTAGACTGTGGGTTTTGTTTAGATTAAAAGTTCGCCATAGCTGCAACTTCGCGTACTTCGTTTGTGTTCAACGACCAGACAAAGGCGTCACAGAACCCCACCTTGATCAATAAAGCTTTCATCTTATATTCACAATATCCAGATTGCAATCTCAGTTTCTTGCTTGTTCTTCGTTTGCTCGCAGGAAACAGACCCTCGTGGTCAGGTTGATCGTGCTCCGGCGTGGTCAATAACCTCTCGGAGTTGGTTTAGCGATTGCTAAGGCGCGACGTCCTCGCACGTTCGTAGTCGGATCGTCAAAGTCGACTTCCACCAAAGCAAAATCCATCATCTCATCGAAAGACGGGACACTTCTGCCTCTATCAGTTTCCTGCGAGCAAACGAAGAACAAGCAAGAAACTGAGATTGCAATCTGGATATTGCGAATATAAGATGAATGCTTTATTGATCAAGGTGGGGTTCTGTGACGCCTTTGTCTGGTCGTTGAACACAAACGAAGTACGCGAAGTTGCAGCTATGGCGAACTTTTAATCTAAACAAAACCCAAAGTCTAAACGATGCCCTAAGGGCTGTATATATGGAGGAAGAGGGGGGAATTTCGTGGCCCTTGGTGGAGGGGTCCGAAATCAACCCTATCTCTTGTTTCCCCACACATACGGACTCTAAAAATAGCATATACTTATGTATTTCGAAATTACATGGGCCTGGCCCAATAATAAGGTGACGCAGCACCTAAAATAGCCTCGGGACGAAATTTAGGAAGTGACATCTTGTATATTTCGTCCAAGGCTTCATGCACCCATTATGGTGGCTTCAAAGTCCTGAAATCATCACTTGTAACTCCGTTCTTGTTCCCCTTGCGCATGCCATCATCTCCATGCTTGTTCTTGCTCCAATGTTCATCCTTCTCCAAGCTAGGCCCTTCATTTGTAAGCAAAACAAATGTATCCAATTTAGGCAGCATCATATTCTCATGAACATTAGAATCATTACCAAGAAACGAAAGTACCTGGTAATTTAGTTGGCGTGCACGAGCTCTAGTAATTGGTCCAGTATGTATAGCAGCAGGGGCTGTGGGTGTAACAATTGTATTGATGTCCTCATCATCCTCCCCTTCTTGAAATGAAGTCGTCCTCGACGGAAGTTCATCTTCCTCACCCAAATAAGGC